>NC_136792.1:178842-237380 GCF_951216825.1 Electrona antarctica
CTCCTTATGACCCAGATGCACCCCTGCTGCTCCTTATGACCCAGATGCACCCCTGCTGCTCCTTATGACCCAGATGCACCCCTGCTGCTCCTTATGACCCAGATGCACCCCTGCCGCTCCTTACAACCCAGATGCACCCCTGCTGCTCCTTATGACCCAGATGCACCCCTGCTGCTCCTTATGACCCAGATGCACCCCTGCTGCTCCTTATGACCCAGATGCACCCCTGCTGCTCCTTATGACCCAGATGCACCCCTGCTGCTCCTTATGACCCAGATGCACCCCTGCCGCTCCTTACAACCCAGATGCACCCCTGCTGCTCCTTATGACCCAGATGCACCCCTGTACACTCAAGACATTCTCTTGAGTGTACAGGGTTTGATGAGGGCCCAGGTAGGGCCGGGCCTTAATTTTCGGGCCTGTTGAGAACTCTAGTTTTCGCCGGCTGCCGGGCCCGGCTGCACTAATAACTTTGGGGCAGCAGGCCCGTCTAGAGTCAAAAGGGAGACATCGAAGAGGAAGGATGGATGGGGAAGGATCAACATATGGAATGTCAGAACAGGTTCTGACATATGGTTTCGCCCACGCATTATTCCAAATGGTTCAAGAACAACAATCAATTTGTTTAGCCTATAGGCGGTTTTTTGTGTGTGTGCAAATTACACATGAGGATTGTTGACAGGTTAAAATGTAACTTTTTCCATTCTAATCTTACACCACAGGCCTATAATAATAATGATGGGATTTTTAATTGGCCAATGCAATAAAACTGTCAGAATCTTTGGCTCAAAACCTCAAGTACGGCTGGAGCTCTGAAACACGAAGGAAAGCAAAGCAAAGTTCTTTGTTTACCCAGGGTGAAGCTCGACGAACTTGTTTACAGCCAGACCCTGCTCATAGAACATTTCATGGTAGGGGTTCAATGCAACTGCCCTCTCTGCAGCATTTACTACATTTACTGCATTTACAGCATTTACTACATGGTACCACACATATCGATGCGGACGGTGTTAAGAGCGCCCTTGTCGCTCTTTCAAACTCGAAAATTACTCTGTGCGGGAGGCCGTTATAAGGTAGCCTCGACCCAGATGCACCCCTGCTGCTCCTTACGACCCAGATGCACCCCTGCTGCTCCTTACGACCCAGATGCACCCCTGCTGCTCCTTACAACCCACATGCACCCCTGCTGCTCCTTACAACCCAGATGCACCCCTGCTGCTCCTTACAACCCAGATGCACCCCTGCTGCTCCTTACAACCCAGATGCACCCCTGCTGCTCCTTACAACCCAGATGCACCCCTGCTGCTCCTTACGACCCAGATGCACCCCTGCTGCTCCTTACGACCCAGATGCACCCCTGCTGCTCCTTATGACCCAGATGCACCCCTGCTGCTCCTTACGACCCAGATGCACCCCTGCTGCTCCTTACGACCCAGATACACCCCTGCTGCTCCTTACGACCCAGATACACCCCTGCTGCTCCTTACGACCCAGATACACCCCTGCTGCTCCTTACGACCCAGATGCACCCCTGCTGCTCCTTACAACCCAGATGCACCCCTGCTGCTCCTTGCAACCCAGATGCACCCCTGCCGCTCCTTACAACCCAGATGCACCCCTGCTGCTCCTTACAACCCAGATGCACCCCTGCTGCTCCTTATGACCCAGATGCACCCCTGCTGCTCCTTATGAACCAGATGCACCCCTGCTGCTCCTTACAACCCAGATGCACCCCTGCTGCTCCTTACAACCCAGATGCACCCCTGCTGCTCCTTACAACCCAGATGCACCCCTGCTGCTCCTTATGACCCAGATGCACCCCTGCTGCTCCTTATGACCCAGATGCACCCCTGCCGCTCCTTACAACCCAGATGCACCCCTGCTGCTCCTTATGACCCAGATGCACCCCTGCTGCTCCTTACAACCCAGATGCACCCCTGCTGCTCCTTATGACCCAGATGCACCCCTGCTGCTCCTTATGACCCAGATGCACCCCTGCTGCTCCTTACAACCCAGATGCACCCCTGCTGCTCCTTACAACCCAGATGCACCCCTGCTGCTCCTTATGACCCAGATGCACCCCTGCTGCTCCTTACAACCCAGATGCACCCCTGCTGCTCCTTACAACCCAGATGCACCCCTGCTGCTCCTTATGACCCAGATGCACCCCTGCTGCTCCTTACGACCCAGATGCACCCCTGCTGCTCCTTACAACCCAGATGCACCCCTGCTGCTCCTTACAACCCAGATGCACCCCTGCTGCTCCTTAAAACCCAGATGCACCCCTGCTGCTCCAGATGCACCCCTGCTGCTCCTTACAACCCAGATGCACCCCTGCTGCTCCTTATGACCCAGATGCACCCCTGCCGCTCCTTACAACCCAGATGCACCCCTGCTGCTCCTTATGACCCAGATGCACCCCTGCTGCTCCTTACAACCCAGATGCACCCCTGCTGCTCCTTACAACCCAGATGCACCACTGCTGCTCCTTACAACCCAGATGCACCCCTGCTGCTCCTTAAAACCCAGATGCACCCCTGCTGCTCCTTACAACCCAGATGCACCCGTGCTGCTCCTTACGACCCAGATGCACCCCTGCTGCTCCTTACGACCCAGATGCACCCCTGCTGCTCCTTACAACCCAGATGCACCCCTGCTGCTCCTTATGACCCAGATGCACCCCTGCCGCTCCTTACAACCCAGATGCACCCCTGCTGCTCCTTACAACCCAGATGCACCCCTGCTGCTCCTTATGACCCAGATGCACCCCTGCTGCTCCTTACAACCCAGATGCACCCCTGCTGCTCCTTATGACCCAGATGCACCCCTGCTGCTCCTTACAACCCAGATGCACCCCTGCTGCTCCTTATGACCCAGATGCACCCCTGCTGCTCCTTATGACCCAGATGCACCCCTGCTGCTCCTTACGACCCAGATGCACCCCTGCTGCTCCTTATGACCCAGATGCACCCCTGCTGCTCCTTACAACCCAGATGCAACCCTGCTGCTCCTTACAACCCAGATGCACCCCTGCTGCTCCTTTACGCAAACACAGAATTGCAAATGTGTTCATTACAAATACATCAGTGAGTCTCCCACCTGTTTCCCTCTCTTCCTCTTCCCCCCTCTTTCTCTTTCTGTCTCACACACTGACCTCCGGCTGGTTCCATCTATGTCTACCAAATTAAACCTTTTTTCTCTTTTTTCTCTCTCTCACTGCAGTTATAAGAGAGGCAGGGCACATTCTATTACTACTGCTTGCATAGGGGCGAGAGGAGAGACAGGGAACATTCTATTAATACTGCTTGCATAGGGGCGAGAGGAGAGACAGGGCACATTCTATTAATACTGCTTGCATAGGGGCGAGAGGAGAGACAGGGCACATTCTATTAATACTGCTTGCATAGGGGCGAGAGGAGAGACAGGGCACATTCTATTACTACTGCTTGCATAGGGGCGAGAGGAGAGACAGGGCACATTCTATTACTACTGCTTGCATAGGGGCGAGAGGAGAGACAGGGCACATTCTATTACTACTGCTTGCATAGGGGCGAGAGGAGAGACAGGGCACATTCTATTACTACTGCTTGCATAGGGGCGAGAGGAGAGACAGGGCACATTCTATTAATACTGCTTGCATAGGGGCGAGAGGAGAGACAGGGCACATTCTATTACTACTGCTTGCATAGGGGCGAGAGGAGAGACAGGGCACATTCTATTACTACTGCTTGCATAGGGGCGAGAGGAGAGACAGGGCACATTCTATTACTACTGCTTGCATAGGGGTGAGAGGAGAGGCAGGGCACATTCTATTAATACTGCTTGCATAGGGGCGAGAGGAGAGACAAGGCACATTATATTAATACTGCTTGCATAGGGGCGAGAGGAGAGACAGGGCACATTCTATTACTACTGCTTGCATAGGGGTGAGAGGAGAGGCAGGGCACATTCTATTACTACTGCTTGTATAGGGGCGAGAGGAGAGGCAGGGCACATTCTATTAATACTACTTGCATAGGGGCGAGAGGAGAGGCAGGGCACATTATATTAATACTACTTGCATAGGGGCGAGAGGAGAGGCAGGGCACATTCTATTAATACTGCTTGCATAGGGGCGAGAGGAGAGGCAGGGCACATTCTATTAATACTGCTTGCATAGGGTTGAGAGGAGAGACAGGGCACATTATATTAATACTGCTTGTATAGGGGCGAGAGGAGAGACAGGGAACATTCTATTAATACTGCTTGCATAGGGGCGAGAGGAGAGACAAGGCACATTCTATTACTACTGCTTGCATAGGGGCGAGAGGAGAGGCAGGGCACATTCTATTACTACTGCTTGTATAGGGGCGAGAGGAGAGACAGGGCACATTCTATTACTACTGCTTGCATAGGGGCGAGAGGAGAGGCAGGGCACATTCTATTACTACTGCTTGCATAGGGGCGAGAGGAGAGGCAGGGCACATTCTATTACTACTGCTTGCATAGGGGCAAGAGGAGAGACAGGGCACATTCTATTACTACTGCTTGCATAGGGGCGAGAGGAGAGGCAGGGCACATTCTATTACTACTGCTTGCATAGGGGCGAGAGGAGAGACAGGGAACATTCTATTACTACTGCTTGCATAGGGGCGAGAGGAGAGGCAGGGCACATTCTATTACTACTGCTTGCATAGGGGCGAGAGGAGAGACAGGGCACATTCTATTACTACTGCTTGCATAGGGGCGAGAGGAGAGGCAGGGCACATTCTATTAATACTGCTTGCATAGGGGCGAGAGGAGAGACAGGGCACATTCTATTAATACTGCTTGCATAGGGGCGAGAGGAGAGACAGGGCACATTCTATTACTACTGCTTGCATAGGGGCGAGAGGAGAGACAGGGCACATTCTATTAATACTGCTTGCATAGGGGCGAGAGGAGAGACAGGGCACATTCTATTACTACTGCTTGCATAGGGGCGAGAGGAGAGACAGGGCACATTCTATTACTACTGCTTGCATAGGGGCGAGAGGAGAGACAGGGCACATTCTATTACTACTGCTTGCATAGGGGCGAGAGGAGAGACAGGGCACATTCTATTACTACTGCTTGCATAGGGGCAAGAGGAGAGGCAGGGCACATTCTATTACTACTGCTTGCATAGGGGCGAGAGGAGAGACAGGGCACATTCTATTACTACTGCTTGCATAGGGGCAAGAGGAGAGGCAGGGCACATTCTATTACTACTGCTTGCATAGGGGCGAGAGGAGAGACAGGGCACATTCTATTACTACTGCTTGCATAGGGGCGAGAGGAGAGACAGGGCACATTCTATTACTACTGCTTGCATAGGGGCGAGAGGAGAGACAGGGCACATTCTATTACTACTGCTTGCATAGGGGCGAGAGGAGAGACAGGGCACATTCTATTACTACTGCTTGCATAGGGGCGAGAGGAGAGGCAGGGCACATTCTATTACTACTGCTTGCATAGGGGCGAGAGGAGAGACAGGGCACATTCTATTACTACTGCTTGCATAGGGGCAAGAGGAGAGGCAGGGCACATTCTATTACTACTGCTTGCATAGGGGCGAGAGGAGAGACAGGGCACATTCTATTACTACTGCTTGCATAGGGGCGAGAGGAGAGACAGGGCACATTCTATTACTACTGCTTGCATAGGGGCGAGAGGAGAGGCAGGGCACATTCTATTACTACTGCTTGCATAGGGGCGAGAGGAGAGACAGGGCACATTCTATTAATACTGCTTGCATAGGGGCGAGAGGAGAGACAGGGCACATTCTATTAATACTGCTTGCATAGGGGCGAGAGGAGAGACAGGGCACATTCTATTAATACTGCTTGCATAGGGGCGAGAGGAGAGACAGGGCACATTCTATTACTACTGCTTGCATAGGGGCGAGAGGAGAGGCAGGGCACATTCTATTACTACTGCTTGCATAGGGGCGAGAGGAGAGACAGGGCACATTCTATTAATACTGCTTGCATAGGGGCGAGAGGAGAGACAGGGCACATTCTATTACTACTGCTTGCATAGGGGCGAGAGGAGAGACAGGGCACATTCTATTAATACTGCTTGCATAGGGGCGAGAGGAGAGACAGGGCACATTCTATTACTACTGCTTGCATAGGGGCGAGAGGAGAGACAGGGCACATTCTATTAATACTGCTTGCATAGGGGCGAGAGGAGAGACAGGGCACATTCTATTAATACTGCTTGCATAGGGGCGAGAGGAGAGGCAGGGCACATTCTATTACTACTGCTTGCATAGGGGCGAGAGGAGAGACAGGGCACATTCTATTAATACTGCTTGCATAGGGGCGAGAGGAGAGACAGGGCACATTCTATTAATACTGCTTGCATAGGGGCGAGAGGAGAGACAGGGCACATTCTATTAATACTGCTTGCATAGGGGCGAGAGGAGAGACAGGGCACATTCTATTACTACTGCTTGCATAGGGGCGAGAGGAGAGACAGGGCACATTCTATTAATACTGCTTGCATAGGGGCGAGAGGAGAGACAGGGCACATTCTATTAATACTGCTTGCATAGGGGCGAGAGGAGAGACAGGGCACATTCTATTACTACTGCTTGCATAGGGGCGAGAGGAGAGACAGGGCACATTCTATTAATACTGCTTGCATAGGGGCGAGAGGAGAGACAGGGCACATTCTATTAATACTGCTTGCATAGGGGCGAGAGGAGAGACAGGGCACATTCTATTACTACTGCTTGCATAGGGGCGAGAGGAGAGACAGGGCACATTCTATTACTACTGCTTGCATAGGGGCGAGAGGAGAGACAAGGCACATTATATTACTACTGCTTGCATAGGGGCGAGAGGAGAGACAGGGCACATTCTATTAATACTGCTTGCATAGGGGCGAGAGGAGAGACAGGGCACATTCTATTACTACTGCTTGCATAGGGGCGAGAGGAGAGACAGGGCACATTCTATTAATACTGCTTGCATAGGGGCGAGAGGAGAGACAGGGCACATTCTATTAATACTGCTTGCATAGGGGCGAGAGGAGAGACAGGGCACATTCTATTACTACTGCTTGCATAGGGGCGAGAGGAGAGACAGGGCACATTCTATTACTACTGCTTGCATAGGGGCGAGAGGAGAGACAGGGCACATTCTATTACTACTGCTTGCATAGGGGCGAGAGGAGAGACAGGGCACATTCTATTACTACTGCTTGCATAGGGGCGAGAGGAGAGACAGGGCACATTCTATTAATACTGCTTGCATAGGGGCGAGAGGAGAGGCAGGGCACATTCTATTACTACTGCTTGCATAGGGGCGAGAGGAGAGACAGGGCACATTCTATTAATACTGCTTGCATAGGGGCGAGAGGAGAGACAGGGCACATTCTATTAATACTGCTTGCATAGGGGTGAGAGGAGAGACAGGGCACATTCTATTAATACTGCTTGCATAGGGTTGAGAGGAGAGACAGGGAACATTCTATTAATACTGCTTGCATAGGGGCGAGAGGAGAGACAGGGCACATTCTATTACTACTGCTTGCATAGGGGCGAGAGGAGAGACAGGGAACATTCTATTAATACTGCTTGCATAGGGGCGAGAGGAGAGACAAGGCACATTCTATTAATACTGCTTGCATAGGGGCGAGAGGAGAGACAGGGCACATTCTATTAATACTGCTTGCATAGGGGCGAGAGGAGAGACAGGGCACATTCTATTACTACTGCTTGCATAGGGGCGAGAGGAGAGGCAGGGCACATTCTATTACTACTGCTTGCATAGGGGCGAGAGGAGAGACAGGGCACATTCTATTAATACTGCTTGCATAGGGGCGAGAGGAGAGGCAGGGCACATTCTATTACTACTGCTTGCATAGGGGCGAGAGGAGAGACAGGGAACATTCTATTAATACTGCTTGCATAGGGGCGAGAGGAGAGACAGGGCACATTCTATTACTACTGCTTGCATAGGGGCGAGAGGAGAGACAGGGCACATTCTATTAATACTGCTTGCATAGGGGCGAGAGGAGAGACAGGGCACATTCTATTACTACTGCTTGCATAGGGGCGAGAGGAGAGACAGGGCACATTCTATTACTACTGCTTGCATAGGGGCGAGAGGAGAGACAGGGCACATTCTATTACTACTGCTTGCATAGGGGCGAGAGGAGAGGCAGGGCACATTCTATTACTACTGCTTGCATAGGGGCGAGAGGAGAGGCAGGGCACATTCTATTACTACTGCTTGCATAGGGGTGAGAGGAGAGACAGGGCACATTATATTAATACTGCTTGCATAGGGGCGAGAGGAGAGACAGGGAACATTCTATTAATACTGCTTGCATAGGGGCGAGAGGAGAGACAGGGCACATTCTATTACTACTGCTTGCATAGGGGCGAGAGGAGAGACAGGGCACATTCTATTACTACTGCTTGCATAGGGGCGAGAGGAGAGACAGGGCACATTCTATTACTACTGCTTGCATAGGGGCGAGAGGAGAGACAGGGCACATTCTATTACTACTGCTTGCATAGGGGCGAGAGGAGAGACAGGGCACATTCTATTAATACTGCTTGCATAGGGGCGAGAGGAGAGACAGGGAACATTCTATTAATACTGCTTGCATAGGGGCGAGAGGAGAAGTGTCAAGGAGCAGAATATTGGAAGGGAAATAACTGAAACCAATAAGACGCCTGAGGGCGAGAAGCGACCTCGAGGTCGCGTGCCGCGCATCCGCCTCGTTGACGGAAGACTGCTGGACGCGCGTATAGAATGTCAGCGTATATGAACAGGTCAGCTCTGTACAGTATATGGAGATCTAAGGGTGGTACCGGGGACATTCTCTTGAGTGTACAGGGTTTGATGAGGGCCCAGGTAGGGCCGGGCCTTAATTTTCGGGCCTGTTGAGAACTCTAGTTTTCGCCGGCTGCCGGGCCCGGCTGCACTAATAACTTTGGGGCAGCAGGCCTGTCTAGAGTCAAAAGGGAGACATCGAAGAGGAAGGATGGATGGGGAAGGATCAACATATGGAATGTCAGAACAGGTTCTGACATATATCCATATATGGAGATCTAAGGGTTTGAGGTTTGAGGTCAGATGTAGAGTGGCTGGCCAATATTGAAGACATCAGGGATCTCCATATATGGGCTTAACTGCGACAATGATGATGTCACATGATGTCACGGGATCTGGGCACCATATATGGTGCCAGACACACTGACGGGAAATGCACGATTCCATAGTTAACTGTGACCTCCGGTTGCAATAAGAGAGGACTGGAAAGCGTGGCAGGAAAGGAGAATGGGAAGGATGAGATGCGGAGAAAGGGGAGTCTAAAGGGAAGGCGATAAAACGACGAGACGAGAGCATGAGCAAGACGAAAGTGAGGAAACGGTGATGAGACGAGACAAAAGATTGCAGTCAAAAGATCAATTTTTGCACTCTAATCAGTTCTTTCTCCCATTGCCCTGCATGTAAACAACTCACCCACAGGCAAAGGGCACGCCACATGTCAAAACAAAGGTGAGAACCGCTTTTGTAATCCATTTTCCCACAGAAAAAGGAGCGCTGACCATGGCCCAGTGAAGGGGTGAAAACAGACTGTGATAAGATCAAAGCCATGCAGGCGTCTCTGTTGTAAAAGGGTTTCCTGACTGAAACACTTACTTGAGATAACTGAGATATTGACAGGCTCCCCCTGTCAGTCACCTCAGCCAGACAAGGACAAGGGCACCTTGAAGACACTGCCACAGAGGTGTCAGTCTACAGACAATCTACACAGGGGCTTGTCTATGTAATAACACAACTAAGTTAAAGTTCTTAATTTTGTCACATGCACATTTTACCAGGCAGGAATATTCCCTCTGGGATTCTAAATCTCTTTTACAAGGGAATTTGGCAAAGACAGCAGCAGACACAGTTTCATAGGCTATAAAAAAGAAAATAACTACATTATGTAGTTCCATACGGACAGTTGAGCTGTGTGACTCACTACCAGATGTATGGCACCGTAGTGCCATATGTCAGATATTGAGTTTGAGATAAAGTTTCATGGTATTGTGATTTGATTTACGTATGATGGTATCAGTGTTGTTTTTGGCAGCAAATTTTGATTTTAGTTTTAGTCATAGTCTTTTGAATAGTTTTCATATAGTTATAGTCACATTTTAGTCACAATGCGTCACGCTGCAACGCATTGTCAACTTGTAGATCGGCTATTTTCAGCATGCAACCAAGTGTAAAATGACTGGATCTCTAGTATTAGTCCACTAGTCCCTTCCTAACATTTTAGTCTAGTTTTTATTTGTTGACCAACTTGTCAGTATATTTAGTCTTAGTTTTAGTCATCATAGCTTAGTTTTCATGTAGTTTCCATTTAGTTTTCGTCAGTCAAAAAACGTAGTCGACGAACATTTTTCGTCTTAGTTTTAGTCGACGAAAACAACTTCTCTGGATGGTATGGTAATAATATGGCATTTTGAATAATTGCGGACCGGACATATAGTGACATACTGTACATACTGTACATACACATAGACAGCCTCATTAGACTACATTTACGTCTGACGTCGAAATAAAAAAAAGGTATTCTGAAAGAATATATATATTCAAAGATTTGTGCCGCTTTTTCGCGACTTTTCAAAAATAGCAGATCTACAAGCTCGTAGCGCGCCACTCGGTGGCGCGCTATGAGCTTGTAGATCTGCTATTTTTCAATAGCTAAAGTATAACGTAATGCTTAGTTAAAACACCAAAAGGGGTTCCCGCCCAGAATGGGTTAACAACCACATATAGGTGTTTGTAAAGCTGCTGCTGCAACACCCCAGTCTAAGTACGTGTCCATACTTGAATTTGTCGTGTGCTTCGTGACTTCCACAACAAGGGGATGGACTTTGGGGCAACAATTCAAAGCAGCATCCGGAGCCTGTATACTTTCTCTCCAAGGTGGACGTTGGCAAACCAATTAGAGCAGAATATCTCTCAAAGTGGAGTGGAGTCATGTTTCATTGATTCTGGAATCTATAAGAAACACAGAGAGAGAGAGAGAGAGAGAGAGAGAGAGAGAGAGAGTAAACAACAGACGGAGGGGGCTAGGTAAGGTACATGCTCCTGCCATGGTCAGGAAAGGCTAGGTGCAAGAGCGGTGCTCGCTAAACTGCGCCACATCAAGGGTTTTATTTGAGTAGGCCTATAGCTACTGTATAGGCCCTAAAATGATGATGCCCTTGATCACGGGGAATTATTTGGGCTGATGCCGGCACCCAATTGGTTCCGCCTGATTGACATAAAGTTATGGGCGGATAGACACATACAAACATAGTCTCGGCCAAGCCTTTGGCCTGGCCAGAGGGGCCATGGCAGCTGCTAGCCTTGGCTGCAGGATTCATTGACGGGCCTTATTTTTAAGTCATTAATTCAGACTCAGATATTCACAGACCAGAAATGGGAGAGCAAAAGTGAAGAGATCTAAGTCACCACCACATGCAGCTCCAGCAGATGCAGGCTCATTTGAGTTAGCCTGGCTTGGCCAGCCTCATAGCGGGGATTCACTGAAGATTCTTATATGCGGGGAGGAAACATCAGTGAACCCTCGCTATGAGTCTGGCCGCGCCAGGCTACATTTGAGTGGGTTCTTATACATTTACATGGAGATCGCCGACTCTCAGGACTATGACAAAAAAAATGTGAACGGGGTTCAAAATCAGGGTGAAAATCGCGTCAGGCAATTTACTCCTAGTCCTAATGATGCTATATTTACTCCAATGCTGACAACACCAGCTAGGTAGCTTTTTATGTACAGATTAAATGTAAAAAATACATTATAATAGTTGAGCCACTCGCCCCGGGTAGCAGGATCATTTAAAGTTATGACACTGTGTGTACTCACTCGATAATTAATTCATGCGATTTGGAGATCGCATTTGGATGGATCTGATGGATGGATTTGAAAAGTGGATTTGAAATCCATTTTGAAAGTTCTGGCAGAAAATGTGTGTTTAGTAAAATATCTCCACTTTTCCACTAAGTGGAACCGACAACATTCTCTGCCCACGATGGGCTGGACTGAAAATATGAAGACTTCCTTTGGGGAGCACAAACACAATGCAATGCATATGTAGGTGCGTTTACAATTGGCGTGGGCCCGTAATTCTACTGCTGCTAATTGTTTGATCCAGTGTTGCGCCGCTGCATAATACGACATTCCCGCTATTTGTTTAATGCGTTTAATTCTCTGTTTTAAAATAATTAAAAATAAACAGCGCATTTATCCGTGACCTGATGACGAGGCCGTCGCGTTATGATGACGAAACCGGAAATCAAGTCATCATCTGGGCTGCTAGGGCTTCTGGGAAATTGAGCCCAATGCAAGTGGACAGGGGGTTTGTTTGGACTACAACTTGCTCTGCACTTTGGTTTCGTTTCGCATTGTCATGGCCGCTGGTGCTTCTGATCATAACAAGACGAATGACCATTTCTTACCCGATTTTCACGGAACAAACGCCCAAATACTTCAGCGTATGCTCCAAAGGTAATAAAACAATCCAGGCAGCGTAGGATATTTGATTAAAAGGCGGGTTCCGCGGGGTATGGCGTCAAACTGTTAATTGTTTGTGCAGTGCTCCCCAAAGGACGTTAATTCATACATAATGTAGTTGTACTGTATGTTCAGCCCAGCAGTTGTTTTTGGCAGAGAATGTTGTCTGTGTGAAGCTTGTGGAAAAATGGAGATATTTTACTAAGCACACGTTCAAATGGATATTAATCTAGAGGGAAAATATCTGACTCCAAGTCGCAGGAATTAATTATTGGGTAAGTAAAGTACAGATTGATATTTACTTACCTGTGTAGTGATATAGATTTATAGGCTCATGTGATGTGGGTTATGGGGGGTTCAGAAGTGTTGCATGTTTGACCGGTAATATGGTAGAGTCTACACTGATTGGTTCAGCTGCCTATAAAAGGCTGCCAGCACACACACACACTCAGTGTTAAATCAGTGAGAGGACATGTTGGAGCTGCACACCAACATGTCCTATCTGTCTGCTGCTGGTGTGATGCCATTTCCCATGCTGTAAACCTTCTTTTTGGGGAATAAATCACGATGTGGCTGCATTCTACCTCCTGACTCTGTGCTCATTTCCAGCCGCTTATTGGGCCAACACTACAATTGGTAGTAATGACTTTTACTGCCGCCACATCAGTCTGCTATACCCGGGCGGGCATAAGGGCCACCATCAGTCTGCTATACCCGGGCGGGCATAAGGGCCACCATCAGTCTGCTATACCCGGGCGGGCATAAGGGCCACAAGCTCGAGCTTGTAGGTCTGCTATTTTTGAAAAATCGAAGGATTTAGAAGACAATATTTTAGAATCTGATCTCAGGTCAAAATGGGTTAAAACTTCAAGGCTACTGTAAGATCTGTGCGATCTCCTCCCGGCCCTGGGAGGTAAATCTCCTCCCGGCCCTGGGAGGCAAACACACTGTTTGCTGCCTGCAGCGTTTAGGTTTATAGCTGTTTGTTTGTTATATCCCATCATTACAGCCTTACAGGCACCGCCGTCATTATCATTTTGGCAAGGTTTTCTTCTCTTGAGAAACCATCAAGGTTATTTATCCAATTAGAATTACGAAAGAATAAATAATGCGTGGTAGTGTTTGTGTGTGTGTGTGTGTGTGTGTGTGTGTGTGTGTGTGTGTGTGTGTGTGTGTGTGTGTGCGTGTGTGCGTGTGTGCGTGCGTGCGTGCGTGCGTGCGTGCGTGCGTGCGGGCATGCGGGCATGCGGGCGGGCATGCGTGCGTGCGTGCGTTGCCTAGTAATAATATTAACCCATTTATAAGTTCGGTAGACAAACGTCTTCTAAATCCTGACAGTTTTCTGAAAAACCCATGTTTCTATGTCAGTGAATGGTTCTCAAACTATTTCACGTCAAGGACCCCTAGAATTATATGTAATTGGCCACGGCCCCCATCCCCCATCTAAAATTATGTAGTTCCAGGGCCCCCCCCCCCCCGAGAAGCAAAGATTTGAGTTAAAAACGTTTGCTCTGAAAGAATATATAGTCAAAGATTGAATCTACAAGCAATGCTACACATTCTGAGCTTGTAGATCTGCTATTGTTGGCACATGAAACTGGTACCTATTATGTGAAAATAACTGATCTACAAGCTGAAAGATGAAAATGGCCACTTATTTTCCGATCTCTCTCCCACTATGCTATCATCTCCATTTCCTCATACAAGCCGTACATTTGCTAACACCTTTAGAAGAATTGATTAACCCATTCAGGACGGTCGAGAACCCCTTTTGGTATTTTAAGCATTATGTTAGCCTTTAGCTATTGAAAAATAGCAGATCTACAAGCTCATAGCACGGCGCCGCGCTACAAGCTTGTAGATCAGATTTTTTTTTTGTAAATCTGGCGCAAATCTTTGAATATTTTCAGAGCGGTTTTTAACTCAAATCTTTGCTTCTGGGGGGGGGGGGGGGGGGGGGTCCCTGGAACAACATGGGGTCCACGGCTAAATACAGATAATTCCGGGGGTTCTTGACGTGAAAAAGGAAACAGGTTAAAATGAATAGAGATGTCCCGATACTGTATCGGCCCTTATTTGGTCATATCGGTTCATATCGGTATCGGCAAATATGCCAGTCTAACCACCGATCCGACACTATGGCAGGTGAATAAATGTTGGGGCATGTGGAGTTTGCTTTGGAGTTGCCAAAACTGCAAGTGCACATTTGAGTGAGGAGTCTGCTAAACACAACACGAGATATATAGCTAGATAGCTATAAACACTATTCCCGAACGGTGGACTTCAAAATAAGTTTTTTTGCTATTATAAATATTATTCTCTGGTATCGGTATTCGGTATCGGAAACGAAAAAAGCTCCTTCGGGCTCGAGCGGCCGCACCTCGGCTAACACAGAGATGGTGGTAATCGTGATCGGATCGGAAACTAAAAAAAGTGTATATCGGGACATCCCTAATTTAGAAGATTTAGTTTTTGGAATGGGCCTCTGTCCCAAATGGGTTTCAAAGATAGCTGCTATGAATAACACAGGATACCATCCAGCGTATTATCTCACTTTTATCATGCTTTTGGTATTTGTTAATTGCAGTACCTAAAAGGGAACAAGCTAGTGGAGAGATTTAACCAATTTCGACCTGAGGACGATTCTACAAAATGTTTAAAAAAAAAAAGAACCCCTATGTTTCTGTGCCAGTGCATGGTGCTCAACAATTTCATGTCAAGGACCCCCAGCATTATCTGTATTTGGCTGCGGACCCCCATCTGAAAATATGTTGTTCCAGGGACCCCCTCAGAAGCAAAGACTCGAGTTAAAAACGTTCACTCTGAAAGAATATGTATTCAAAGATTTGCGCCACATTCTCACGATTTTCCAAAAATAGCAGACCTACAAGCTCGTAAGCGCGCCACTCAGTGGCGCGCTACGAGCTTGTAGATCTGCTATTTTTCAATAGCTAAAGTATAACATAATGCTTTAAAACACCAAAAAGGGGTTCCCGCCCAGAATGGGTTAAGTGAAATGAAGCAGCTTAGCAGGGGAATTCTCTGCTTTGATCATTTTACTGATACAAGAGGAACTGTGATGATTTAAAATTGAAGAGCCACATACTTGTCTATGAGTCCTGAACTGAACATAGTGTTGAAGAAGAAATGGAATTAGATCTGGTGCTGATATTACCGGTACTGTTGTATGCCTTCACTTTAAAGTCTATGGACTTTATTGTTTGTTTAGGGCAGTGTTGTGTCTGTCTGTCTGTTGTGTCTGTCTGTTGTGTCTGTCTGTTGTGTCTGTCTGTCTGTTGTGTCTGTCTGTTGTGTCTGTCTGTTGTGTCTGTCTGTTGTGTCTGTCTGTTGTGTCTGTCTGTTGTGTCTGTCTGTTGTGTCTGTCTGTTGTGTCTGTCTGTCTGTTGTGTCTGTCTGTTGTGTCTGTCTGTTGTGTATGTCTGTTGTGTCTGTCTGTTGTGTCTGTCTGTCTGTTGTGTCTGTCTGTCTGTTGTGTCTGTCTGTTGTGTCTGTCTGTCTGTTGTGTCTGTCTGTCTGTTGTGTCTGTCTGTTGTGTCTGTCTGTCTGTTGTGTCTGTCTGTCTGTTGTGTCTGTATGTCTGTTGTGTCTGTCTGTTGTGTCTGTCTGTTGTGTCTGTCTGTCTGTTGTGTCTGTCTGTTGTGTCTGTCTGTTGTGTCTGTCTGTCTGTTGTGTCTGTCTGTTGTGTCTGTCTGTCTGTTGTGTCTGTCTGTTGTGTCTGTCTGTCTGTTGTGTCTGTCTGTTGTGTCTGTCTGTTGTGTCTGTCTGTTGTGTCTGTCTGTCTGTCTGTTGTGTCTGTCTGTCTGTTGTGTCTGTCTGTCTGTTGTGTCTGTCTGTTGTGTCTGTCTGTTGTGTCTGTCTGTTGTGTCTGTCTGTTGTGTCTGTCTGTTGTTGTGTCTGTCTGTCTGTTGTGTCTGTCTGTTGTGTCTGTCTGTCTGTTGTGTCTGTCTGTCTGTTGTGTATGTCTGTTGTGTCTGTCTGTCTGTTGTGTCTGTCTGTTGTGTCTGTCTGTTGTGTCTGTCTGTCTGTCTGTTGTGTCTGTCTGTCTGTTGTGTATGTCTGTCTGTTGTGTCTGTCTGTCTGTCTGTTGTGTCTGTCTGTCTGTTGTGTCTGTCTGTCTGTCTGTTGTGTCTGTCTGTTGTGTCTGTCTGTCTGTTGTGTCTGTCTGTTGTGTCTGTCTGTCTGTTGTGTCTGTCTGTTGTGTCTGTCTGTCTGTTGTGTCTGTCTGTTGTGTCTGTCTGTCTGTTGTGTCTGTCTGTTGTGTCTGTCTGTCTGTTGTGTCTGTCTGTCTGTTGTGTCTGTCTGTCTGTTGTGTATGTCTGTTGTGTCTGTCTGTCTGTCTGTCTGTTGTGTCTGTCTGTTGTGTCTGTCTGTTGTGTCTGTCTGTCTGTTGTGTCTGTCTGTCTGTTGTGTCTGTCTGTCTGTTGTGTCTGTCTGTCTGTCTGTTGTGTCTGTCTGTCTGTTGTGTCTGTCTGTCTGTCTGTTGTGTCTGTCTGTTGTGTCTGTCTGTTGTGTCTGTCTGTCTGTTGTGTCTGTCTGTTGTGTCTGTCTGTCTGTTGTGTCTGTCTGTTGTGTCTGTCTGTCTGTTGTGTCTGTCTGTTGTGTCTGTCTGTTGTGTCTGTCTGTCTGTTGTGTCTGTCTGTTGTGTCTGTCTGTTGTGTCTGTCTGTTGTGTCTGTCTGTCTGTTGTGTCTGTCTGTTGTGTCTGTCTGTTGTGTCTGTCTGTCTGTTGTGTCTGTCTGTTGTGTCTGTCTGTTGTGTCTGTCTGTCTGTTGTGTCTGTCTGTTGTGTCTGTCTGTTGTGTCTGTCTGTTGTGTCTGTCTGTCTGTTGTGTCTGTCTTTTGTGTCTGTCTGTTGTGTCTGTCTGTTGTGTCTGTCTGTTGTGTCTGTCTGTTGTGTCTGTCTGTTGTGTCTGTTGTGTCTGTCTGTTGTGTCTGTCTGTTGTGTCTGTCTGTCAGTTGTGTCTGTCTTTTGTGTCTGTCTGTTGTGTCTGTCTGTTGTGTCTGTCTGTCTGTTGTGTCTGTCTGTTGTGTCTGTCTGTCTGTTGTGTCTGTCTGTTGTGTCTGTCTGTTGTGTCTGTCTGTCTGTTGTGTCTGTCTGTTGTGTCTGTCTGTTGTGTCTTTCTGTCTGTTGTCTGTCTGTTGTGTCTGTCTGTTGTGTCTGTCTGTTGTGTCTGTCTGTTGTGTCTGTCTGTTGTGTCTGTCTGTCTGTCTGTCTGTCTGTCTGTTGTGTCTGTCTGTTGTGTCTGTCTGTTGTGTCTGTCTGTTGTGTCTGTCTGTTGTGTCTGTCTGTTGTGTCTGTCTGTCTGTCTGTCTGTTGTGTCTGTCTGTTGTGTCTGTCTGTTGTGTCTGTCTGTTGTGTCTGTCTGTTGTGTCTGTATGTCTGTCTGTTGTGTCTGTCTGTTGTGTCTGTCTGTTGTGTCTGTCTGTTGTCTGTCTGTTGTGTCTGTCTGTCTGTCTGTTGTGTCTGTCTGTTGTGTCTGTCTGTTGTGTCTGTCTGTCTGTTGTGTCCGTCTGTTGTCTGTCTGTTGTGTCTGTCTGTTGTGTCTGTCTGTTGTGTCTGTCTGTCTGTTGTGTCTGTCTGTCTGTTGTGTCTGTCTGTTGTGTCTGTCTGTTGTGTCTGTCTGTCTGTTGTGTCTGTCTGTTGTGTCTGTCTGTTGTGTCTGTCTGTCTGTCTGTCTGTCTGTTGTGTCTGTCTGTCTGTTGTGTCTGTCTGTTGTGTCTGTCTGTTGTGTCTGTCTGTTGTGTCTGTCTGTCTGTTGTGTCTGTCTGTTGTGTCTGTCTGTCTGTTGTGTCTGTCTGTTGTGTCTGTCTGTCTGTCTGTCTGTTGTGTCTGTCTGTTGTGTCTGTCTGTTGTGTCTGTCTGTCTGTTGTGTCTGTCTGTTGTGTCTGTCTGTTGTGTCTGTCTGTTGTGTCTGTCTGCTGTGTCTGTCTGTTGTGTCTGTCTGTTGTGTCTGTCTGTTGTGTCTGTCTGTCTGTTGTGTCTGTCTGTTGTGTCTGTCTGTTGTGTCTGTCCGTCTGTCTGTTGTGTCTGTCTGTTGTGTCTGTCTGTCTGTTGTGTCTGTCTGTTGTGTCTGTCTGTCTGTCTGTCTGTCTGTCTGTCTGTCTGTCTGTCTGTCTGTCTGTCTGTCTGTCTGTCTGTCTGTCTGTCTGTCTGTCTGTCTGTCTGTCTGTCTGTTGTGTCTGTCTGTTGTGTCTGTCTGTCTGTTGTGTCTGTCTGTTGTGTCTGTCTGTTGTGTCTGTCTGTTGTGTCTGTCTGTCTGTCTGTTGTGTCTGTCTGTTGTGTCTGTCTGTTGTGTCTGTCTGTCTGTTGTGTCTGTCTGTCTGTCTGTCTGTCTGTCTGTCTGTTGTGTCTGTCTGTTGTGTCTGTCTGTTGTGTCTGTCTGTTGTGTCTGTCTGTTGTCTGTCTGTTGTGTCTGTCTGTCTGTTGTGTCTGTTGTGTCTGTCTGTTGTGTCTGTCTGTCTGTTGTGTCTGTCTGTTGTGTCTGTCTGTTGTGTCTGTCTGTCTGTTGTGTCTGTCTGTTGTGTCTGTCTGTTGTGTCTGTCTGTTGTGTCTGTCTGTCTGTTGTGTCTGTCTTTTGTGTCTGTCTGTTGTGTCTGTCTGTTGTGTCTGTCTGTTGTGTCTGTTGTGTCTGTCTGTTGTGTCTGTCTGTTGTGTCTGTCTGTTGTGTCTGTCTGTCTGTTGTGTCTGTCTGTTGTGTCTGTCTGTTGTGTCTGTCTGTTGTGTCTGTCTGTTGTGTCTGTCTGTCTGTTGTGTCTGTCTGTTGTGTCTGTCTGTCTGTCTGTTGTGTCTGTCTGTTGTGTCTGTCTGTTGTGTCTGTCTGTTGTGTCTTTCTGTCTGTTGTCTGTCTGTTGTGTCTGTCTGTTGTGTCTGTCTGTTGTGTCTGTCTGTTGTGACTGTCTGTCTGTCTGTCTGTCTGTTGTGTCTGTCTGTTGTGTCTGTCTGTTGTGTCTGTCTGTCTGTCTGTCTGTCTGTCTGTCTGTCTGTCTGTTGTGTCTGTCTGTTGTGTCTGTCTGTTGTGTCTGTCTGTTGTGTCTGTCTGTTGTGTCTGTCTGTTGTGTCTGTCTGTCTGTCTGTCTGTCTGTCTGTCTGTTGTGTCTGTCTGTTGTGTCTGTCTGTTGTGTCTGTCTGTCTGTTGTGTCTGTCTGTTGTGTCTGTCTGTCTGTCTGTCTGTTGTGTCTGTCTGTTGTGTCTGTCTGTTGTGTCTGTCTGTTGTCTGTCTGTTGTGTCTGTCTGTCTGTTGTGTCTGTCTGTCTGTTGTGTCTGTCTGTTGTGTCTGTCTGTCTGTTGTGTCTGTCTGTTGTCTGTCTGTTGTGTCTGTCTGTTGTGTCTGTCTGTTGTGTCTGTCTGTTGTGTCTGTCTGTCTGTTGTGTCTGTCTGTCTGTCTGTTGTGTCTGTCTGTTGTGTCTGTCTGTCTGTTGTGTCTGTCTGTTGTGTCTGTCTGTTGTGTCTGTCTGTCTGTCTGTCTGTCTGTCTGTTGTGTCTGTCTGTCTGTTGTGTCTGTCTGTTGTGTCTGTCTGTTGTGTCTGTCTGTTGTGTATGTCTGTCTGTTGTGTCTGTCTGTTGTGTCTGTCTGTCTGTTGTGTCTGTCTGTTGTGTCTGTCTGTCTGTCTGTCTGTCTGTCTGTCTGTCTGTTGTGTCTGTCTGTTGTGTCTGTCTGTCTGTTGTGTCCGTCTGTTGTGTCTGTCTGTTGTGTCTGTCTGTTGTGTCTGTCTGTCTGTTGTGTCTGTCTGTTGTGTCTGTCTGTTGTGTCTGTCTGTTGTGTCTGTCTGTTGTGTCTGTCTGTTGTGTCTGTCTGTTGTGTCTGTCTGTTGTGTCTGTCTGTTGTGTCTGTCTGTCTGTTGTGTCTGTCTGTTGTGTCTGTCTGTTGTGTCTGTCCGTCTGTCTGTTGTGTCTGTCTGTTGTGTCTGTCTGTCTGTTGTGTCTGTCTGTTGTGTCTGTCTGTTGTGTCTGTCTGTCAGTCTGTCTGTCTGTCTGTTGTGTCTGTCTGTTGTGTCTGTCTGTCTGTTGTGTCTGTCTGTCTGTTGTGTCTGTCTGTCTGTTGTGTCTGTCTGTCTGTCTGTTGTGTCTGTCTGTCTGTTGTGTCTGTCTGTCTGTTGTGTCTGTCTGTTGTGTCTGTCTGTTGTGTCTGTCTGTCTGTTGTGTCTGTCTGTTGTGTCTGTCTGTCTGTTGTGTCTGTCTGTTGTGTCTGTCTGTCTGTCTGTTGTGTCTGTCTGTTGTGTCTGTCTGTCTGTTGTGTCTGTCTGTTGTGTCTGTCTGTTGTGTCTGTCTGTTGTGTCTGTCTGTCTGTTGTGTCTGTTGTGTCTGTCTGTTGTGTCTGTCTGTTGTGTCTGTCTGTCTGTTGTGTCTGTCTGTTGTGTCTGTCTGTTGTGTCTGTCTGTTGTGTCTGTCTGTCTGTTGTGTCTGTCTGTTGTGTATGTCTGTTGTGTCTGTCTGTTGTGTCTGTCTGTCTGTTGTGTCTGTCTTTTGTGTCTGTCTGTTGTGTCTGTCTGTTGTGTCTGTCTGTTGTGTCTGTCTGTCTGTTGTGTCTGTCTGTTTTGTCTGTTGTGTCTGTCTGTTGTGTCTGTCTGTTGTGTCTGTCTGTTGTGTCTGTCTGTTGTGTCTGTCTGTCTGTTGTGTCTGTCTTTTGTGTCTGTCTGTTGTGTCTGTCTGTTGTGTCTGTCTGTTGTGTCTGTCTGTCTGTTGTGTCTGTCTGTTGTGTCTGTCTGTCTGTTGTGTCTGTCTGTTGTGTCTGTCTGTTGTGGCTGTCTGTCTGTTGTGTCTGTCTGTTGTGTCTGTCTGTTGTGTCTTTCTGTCTGTTGTCTGTCTGTTGTGTCTGTCTGTTGTGTCTGTCTGTTGTGTCTGTCTGTTGTGTCTGTCTGTCTGTCTGTCTGTCTGTTGTGTCTGTCTGTTGTGTCTGTCTGTTGTGTCTGTCTGTCTGTCTGTCTGTTGTGTCTGTCTGTTGTGTCTGTCTGTTGTGTCTGTCTGTTGTGTCTGTCTGTTGTGTCTGTCTGTTGTGTCTGTCTGTCTGTCTGTCTGTCTGTTATGTCTGTCTGTTGTGTCTGTCTGTTGTGTCTGTCTGTTGTGTCTGTCTGTTGTGTCTGTCTGTCTGTCTGTTGTGTCTGTCTGTTGTGTCTGTCTGTTGTGTCTGTCTGTTGTGTCTGTCTGTTGTCTGTCTGTTGTGTCTCTCTGTCTGTTGTGTCTGTCTGTTGTGTCTGTCTGTTGTGTCTGTCTGTTGTGTCTGTCTGTTGTGTCTGTCTGTCTGTTGTGTCTGTCTGTTGTCTGTCTGTTGTGTCTGTCTGTTGTGTCTGTCTGTTGTGTCTGTCTGTTGTGTCTGTCTGTCTGTTGTGTATGTCTGTCTGTTGTGTCTGTCTGTTGTGTCTGTCTGTTGTGTCTGTCTGTCTGTTGTGTCTGTCTGTTGTGTCTGTCTGTTGTGTCTGTCTGTCTGTCTGTCTGTCTGTTGTGTCTGTCTGTCTGTTGTGTCTGTCTGTTGTGTCTGTCTGTTGTGTCTGTCTGTTGTGTCTGTCTGTCTGTTGTGTCTGTCTGTTGTGTCTGTCTGTTGTGTCTGTCTGTCTGTTGTGTCTGTCTGTTGTCTGTCTGTTGTGTCTGTCTGTTGTGTCTGTCTGTTGTGTCTGTCTGTTGTGTCTGTCTGTCTGTTGTGTCTGTCTGTCTGTTGTGTCTGTCTGTTGTGTCTGTCTGTTGTGTCTGTCTGTTGTGTCTGTCTGTCTGTTGTGTCTGTCGTGTCCGTCTGTTGTGTCTGTCTGTTGTGTCTGTCTGTTGTGTCTGTCTGTTGTGTCTGTCTGTTGTGTCTGTCTGTTGTGTCTGTTGTGTCTGTCTGTTGTGTCTGTCTGTTGTGTCTGTCTGTTGTGTCTGTCTGTTGTGTCTGTCTGTCTGTTGTGTCTGTATTTTGTGTCTGTCTGTTGTGTCTGTCTGTTGTGTCTGTCTGTTGTGTCTGTCTGTTGTGTCTGTCTGTCTGTTGTGTCTGTCTGTTGTGTCTGTCTGTCTGTTGTGTCTGTCTGTTGTGGCTGTCTGTTGTGGCTGTCTGTCTGTTGTGTCTGTCTGTTGTGTCTGTCTGTTGTGTCTTTCTGTCTGTTGTCTGTCTGTTGTGTCTGTCTGTTGTGTCTGTCTGTTGTGTCTGTCTGTTGTGTCTGTCTGTTGTGTCTGTCTGTCTGTTGTGTCTGTCTGTTGTGTCTGTCTGTTGTGTCTGTCTGTTGTGTCTGTCTGTTGTGTCTGTCTGTTGTGTCTGTCTGTTGTGTCTGTCTGTCTGTTGTGTCTGTCTGTTGTGTCTGTCTGTTGTGTCTGTCCGTCTGTCTGTTGTGTCTGTCTGTTGTGTCTGTCTGTCTGTTGTGTCTGTCTGTTGTGTCTGTCTGTCAGTCTGTCTGTCTGTCTGTTGTGTCTGTCTGTTGTGTCTGTCTGTCTGTTGTGTCTGTCTGTCTGTTGTGTCTGTCTGTCTGTTGTGTCTGTCTGTCTGTCTGTTGTGTCTGTCTGTCTGTTGTGTCTGTCTGTCTGTTGTGTCTGTCTGTTGTGTCTGTCTGTTGTGTCTGTCTGTCTGTTGTGTCTGTCTGTTGTGTCTGTCTGTCTGTTGTGTCTGTCTGTTGTGTCTGTCTGTCTGTCTGTTGTGTCTGTCTGTTGTGTCTGTCTGTTGTGTCTGTCTGTCTGTTGTGTCTGTCTGTTGTGTCTGTCTGTTGTGTCTGTCTGTTGTGTCTGTCTGTCTGTTGTGTCTGTTGTGTCTGTCTGTTGTGTCTGTCTGTTGTGTCTGTCTGTCTGTTGTGTCTGTCTGTTGTGTCTGTCTGTCTGTTGTGTCTGTCTGTTGTGTATGTCTGTTGTGTCTGTCTGTTGTGTCTGTTGTGTCTGTCTTTTGTGTCTGTCTGTTGTGTCTGTCTGTTGTGTCTGTCTGTCTGTTGTGTCTGTCTGTCTGTTGTGTCTGTCTGTTTTGTCTGTTGTGTCTGTCTGTTGTGTCTGTCTGTTGTGTCTGTCTGTTGTGTCTGTCTGTTGTGTCTGTCTGTCTGTTGTGTCTGTCTTTTGTGTCTGTCTGTTGTGTCTGTCTGTTGTGTCTGTCTGTTGTGTCTGTCTGTTGTGTCTGTCTGTTGTGTCTGTCTGTCTGTTGTGTCTGTCTGGTGTGTCTGTCTGTCTGTTGTGTCTGTCTGTTGTGTCTGTCTGTTGTGGCTGTCTGTCTGTTGTGTCTGTCTGTTGTGTCTGTCTGTTGTGTCTTTCTGTCTGTTGTCTGTCTGTTGTGTCTGTCTGTTGTGTCTGTCTGTTGTGTCTGTCTGTTGTGTCTGTCTGTCTGTCTGTCTGTCTGTCTGTTGTGTCTGTCTGTTGTGTCTGTCTGTTGTGTCTGTCTGTTGTGTCTGTCTGTCTGTCTGTCTGTCTGTCTGTTGTGTCTGTCTGTTGTGTCTGTCTGTTGTGTCTGTCTGTTGTGTCTGTCTGTTGTGTCTGTCTGTCTGTCTGTTGTGTCTGTCTGTTGTGTCTGTCTGTTGTGTCTGTCTGTTGTGTCTGTCTGTTGTGTCTGTCTGTCTGTCTGTCTGTTGTGTCTGTCTGTTGTGTCTGTCTGTTGTGTCTGTCTGTTGTGTCTGTCTGTTGTCTGTCTGTTGTGTCTCTCTGTCTGTTGTGTCTGTCTGTTGTGTCTGTCTGTTGTGTCTGTCTGTTGTGTCTGTCTGTCTGTTGTGTCTGTCTGTTGTCTGTCTGTTGTGTCTGTCTGTTGTGTCTGTCTGTTGTGTCTGTCTGTTGTGTCTGTCTGTCTGTTGTGTATGTCTGTCTGTTGTGTCTGTCTGTTGTGTCTGTCTGTTGTGTCTGTCTGTCTGTTGTGTCTGTCTGTTGTGTCTGTCTGTTGTGTCTGTCTGTCTGTCTGTCTGTTGTGTCTGTCTGTCTGTTGTGTCTGTCTGTTGTGTCTGTCTGTTGTGTCTGTCTGTTGTGTCTGTCTGTCTGTTGTGTCTGTCTGTTGTGTCTGTCTGTCTGTTGTGTCTGTCTGTTGTCTGTCTGTTGTGTCTGTCTGTTGTGTCTGTCTGTTGTGTCTGTCTGTTGTGTCTGTCTGTCTGTTGTGTCTGTCTGTTGTGTCTGTCTGTTGTGTCTGTCTGTTGTGTCTGTCTGTCTATTGTGTCTGTCGTGTCCCTCTGTTGTGTCTGTCTGTTGTGTCTGTCTGTTGTGTCTGTCTGTTGTGTCTGTCTGTTGTGTCTGTCTGTTGTGTCTGTTGTGTCTGTCTGTTGTGTCTGTCTGTTGTGTCTGTCTGTTGTGTCTGTCTGTTGTGTCTGTCTGTCTGTTGTGTCTGTCTTTTGTGTCTGTCTGTTGTGTCTGTCTGTTGTGTCTGTCTGTTGTGTCTGTCTGTTGTGTCTGTCTGTTGTGTCTGTCTGTCTGTTGTGTCTGTCTGTTGTGTCTGTCTGTCTGTTGTGTCTGTCTGTTGTGGCTGTCTGTTGTGGCTGTCTGTCTGTTGTGTCTGTCTGTTGTGTCTGTCTGTTGTGTCTTTCTGTCTGTTGTCTGTCTGTTGTGTCTGTCTGTTGTGTCTGTCTGTTGTGTCTGTCTGTTGTGTCTGTCTGTCTGTCTGTCTGTCTGTCTGTCTGTCTGTCTGTTGTGTCTGTCTGTTGTGTCTGTCTGTTGTGTCTGTCTGTCTGTTGTGTCTGTCTGTCTGTCTGTCTGTCTGTTGTGTCTGTCTGTTGTGTCTGTCTGTTGTGTCTGTCTGTTGTGTCTGTCTGTTGTGTCTGTCTGTCTGTCTGTCTGTTGTGTCTGTCTGTTGTGTCTGTCTGTTGTGTCTGTCTGTTGTGTCTGTCTGTTGTGTCTGTCTGTCTGTCTGTTGTGTCTGTCTGTTGTGTCTGTCTGTTGTGTCTGTCTGTTGTCTGTCTGTTGTGTCTGTCTGTCTGTTGTGTCTGTCTGTCTGTTGTGTCTGTCTGTTGTGTCTGTCTGTTGTGTCTGTCTGTTGTGTCTGTCTGTCTGTTGTGTCTGTCTGTTGTCTGTCTGTTGTGTCTGTCTGTTGTGTCTGTCTGTTGTGTCTGTCTGTCTGTTGTGTCTGTCTGTTGTGTCTGTCTGTTGTGTCTGTCTGTCTGTTGTGTCTGTCTGTTGTGTCTGTCTGTTGTGTCTGTCTGTCTGTCTGTCTGTTGTGTCTGTCTGTCTGTTGTGTCTGTCTGTTGTGTCTGTCTGTTGTGTCTGTCTGTCTGTTGTGTCTGTCTGTTGTGTCTGTCTGTTGTGTCTGTCTGTCTGTCTGTCTGTCTGTTGTGTCTGTCTGTTGTGTCTGTCTGTCTGTTGTGTCTGTCTGTTGTGTCTGTCTGTTGTGTCTGTCTGTTGTGTCTGTCTGTCTGTTGTGTCTGTCTGTTGTGTCTGTC
This sequence comes from Electrona antarctica, assembly GCF_951216825.1. NCBI lineage: Eukaryota > Metazoa > Chordata > Actinopteri > Myctophiformes > Myctophidae > Electrona > Electrona antarctica. The sequence goes on from NC_136792.1 coordinate 204,680, forward strand.
TGTTGTGTCTGTCTGTTGTGTCTGTCTGTTGTGTCTGTCTGTCTGTTGTGTCTGTCTGTTGTGTCTGTCTGTTGTGTCTGTCCGTCTGTCTGTTGTGTCTGTCTGTTGTGTCTGTCTGTCTGTTGTGTCTGTCTGTCTGTCTGTCTGTCTGTCTGTCTGTCTGTCTGTCTGTCTGTCTGTTGTGTCTGTCTGTTGTGTCTGTCTGTCTGTTGTGTCTGTCTGTTGTGTCTGTCTGTTGTGTCTGTCTGTTGTGTCTGTCTGTCTGTCTGTCTGTTGTGTCTGTCTGTTGTGTCTGTCTGTTGTGTCTGTCTGTCTGTTGTGTCTGTCTGTCTGTCTGTCTGTCTGTCTGTTGTGTCTGTCTGTTGTGTCTGTCTGTTGTGTCTGTCTGTTGTGTCTGTCTGTTGTCTGTCTGTTGTGTCTGTCTGTCTGTTGTGTCTGTCTGTTGTGTCTGTCTGTCTGTTGTGTCTGTCTGTTGTGTATGTCTGTTGTGTCTGTCTGTTGTGTCTGTCTGTCTGTTGTGTCTGTCTTTTGTGTCTGTCTGTTGTGTCTGTCTGTTGTGTCTGTCTGTTGTGTCTGTCTGTTGTGTCTGTCTGTTGTGTCTGTCTGTTGTGTCTGTCTGTTGTGTCTGTCTGTTGTGTCTGTCTGTTGTGTCTGTCTGTTGTGTCTGTTGTGTCTGTCTGTTGTGTCTGTCTGTTGTGTCTGTCTGTTGTGTCTGTCTGTTGTGTCTGTCTGTTGTGTCTGTCTGTCTGTTGTGTCTGTCTGTTGTGTCTGTCTGTTGTGTCTGTCTGTTGTGTCTGTCTGTTGTGTCTGTCTGTCTGTCGTGTCTGTCTGTTGTGTCTGTCTGTCTGTTGTGTCTGTCTGTTGTGTCTGTCTGTTGTGTCTGTCTGTCTGTTGTGTCTGTCTGTTGTGTCTTTCTGTCTGTTGTCTGTCTGTTGTGTCTGTCTGTTGTGTCTGTCTGTCTGTCTGTCTGTCTGTCTGTCTGTCTGTCTGTCTGTCTGTCTGTCTGTCTGTCTGTCTGTCTGTCTGTCTGTCTGTCTGTCTGTCTGTCTGTTGTGTCTGTCTGTTGTGTCTGTCTGTTGTGTCTGTCTGTCTGTTGTGTCTGTCTGTTGTGTCTGTCTGTCTGTCTGTCTGTCTGTTGTGTCTGTCTGTTGTGTCTGTCTGTTGTGTCTGTCTGTTGTCTGTCTGTTGTGTCTGTCTGTCTGTTGTGTCTGTCTGTCTGTTGTGTCTGTCTGTTGTGTCTGTCTGTTGTGTCTGTCTGTCTGTTGTGTCTGTCTGTTGTCTGTCTGTTGTGTCTGTCTGTTGTGTCTGTCTGTTGTGTCTGTCTGTCTGTTGTGTCTGTCTGTCTGTTGTGTCTGTCTGTTGTGTCTGTCTGTTGTGTCTGTCTGTTGTGTCTGTCTGTCTGTTGTGTCTGTCTGTTGTGTCTGTCTGTCTGTCTGTCTGTCTGTTGTGTCTGTCTGTCTGTTGTGTCTGTCTGTTGTGTCTGTCTGTTGTGTCTGTCTGTTGTGTCTGTCTGTCTGTTGTGTCTGTCTGTTGTGTCTGTCTGTCTGTTGTGTCTGTCTGTTGTGTCTGTCTGTCTGTCTGTCTGTCTGTCTGTCTGTCTGTCTGTCTGTCTGTCTGTCTGTCTGTCTGTCTGTCTGTCTGTCTGTTGTGTCTGTCTGTTGTGTCTGTCTGTCTGTTGTGTCCGTCTGTTGTGTCTGTCTGTTGTGTCTGTCTGTTGTGTCTGTCTGTTGTGTCTGTCTATCTGTTGTGTATGTCTGTTGTGTCTGTCTGTTGTGTCTGTCTGTTGTGTCTGTCTGTTGTGTCTGTCTGTTGTGTCTGTCTGTTTGTTGTGTCTGTCTGTTGTGTCTGTCTGTTGTGTCTGTCCGTCTGTCTGTTGTGTCTGTCTGTTGTGTCTGTCTGTCTGTTGTGTCTGTCTGTTGTGTCTGTCTGTCTGTCTGTCTGTCTGTCTGTCTGTCTGTCTGTCTGTCTGTCTGTCTGTCTGTCTGTCTGTCTGTCTGTCTGTCTGTCTGTCTGTCTGTCTGTCTGTCTGTTGTGTATGTCTGTTGTGTCTGTCTGTCTGTTGTGTCTGTCTGTTGTGTCTGTCTGTTGTGTCTGTCTGTTGTGTCTGTCTGTCTGTCTGTCTGACTGTTGTGTCTGTCTGTTGTGTCTGTCTGTTGTGTCTGTCTGTCTGTTGTGTCTGTCTGTCTGTCTGTCTGTCTGTTGTGTCTGTCTGTTGTGTCTGTCTGTTGTGTCTGTCTGTTGTGTCTGTCTGTTGTGTCTGTCTGTCTGTTGTGTCTGTCTGTCTGTCGTGTCTGTCTGTTGTGTCTGTCTGTCTGTTGTGTCTGTCTGTTGTGTCTGTCTGTTGTGTCTGTCTGTCTGTTGTGTCTGTCTGTTGTGTCTTTCTGTCTGTTGTCTGTCTGTTGTGTCTGTCTGTTGTGTCTGTCTGTCTGTCTGTCTGTCTGTCTGTCTGTCTGTCTGTCTGTCTGTCTGTCTGTCTGTCTGTCTGTCTGTCTGTCTGTCTGTCTGTTGTGTCTGTCTGTTGTGTCTGTCTGTTGTGTCTGTCTGTCTGTTGTGTCTGTCTGTTGTGTCTGTCTGTCTGTCTGTCTGTCTGTTGTGTCTGTCTGTTGTGTCTGTCTGTTGTGTCTGTCTGTTGTCTGTCTGTTGTGTCTGTCTGTCTGTTGTGTCTGTCTGTCTGTTGTGTCTGTCTGTTGTGTCTGTCTGTTGTGTCTGTCTGTCTGTTGTGTCTGTCTGTTGTCTGTCTGTTGTGTCTGTCTGTTGTGTCTGTCTGTTGTGTCTGTCTGTCTGTTGTGTCTGTCTGTCTGTTGTGTCTGTCTGTTGTGTCTGTCTGTTGTGTCTGTCTGTTGTGTCTGTCTGTCTGTTGTGTCTGTCTGTTGTGTCTGTCTGTCTGTCTGTCTGTCTGTTGTGTCTGTCTGTCTGTTGTGTCTGTCTGTTGTGTCTGTCTGTTGTGTCTGTCTGTTGTGTCTGTCTGTCTGTTGTGTCTGTCTGTTGTGTCTGTCTGTCTGTTGTGTCTGTCTGTTGTGTCTGTCTGTCTGTCTGTCTGTCTGTCTGTCTGTCTGTCTGTCTGTCTGTCTGTCTGTCTGTCTGTCTGTCTGTCTGTCTGTTGTGTCTGTCTGTTGTGTCTGTCTGTCTGTTGTGTCCGTCTGTTGTGTCTGTCTGTTGTGTCTGTCTGTTGTGTCTGTCTGTTGTGTCTGTCTATCTGTTGTGTATGTCTGTTGTGTCTGTCTGTTGTGTCTGTCTGTTGTGTCTGTCTGTTGTGTCTGTCCGTCTGTCTGTTGTGTCTGTCTGTTGTGTCTGTCTGTCTGTTGTGTCTGTCTGTCTGTCTGTCTGTCTGTCTGTCTGTCTGTCTGTCTGTCTGTCTGTCTGTCTGTCTGTCTGTCTGTCTGTCTGTTGTGTATGTCTGTTGTGTCTGTCTGTCTGTTGTGTCTGTCTGTTGTGTCTGTCTGTTGTGTCTGTCTGTTGTGTCTGTCTGTTGTGTCTGTCTGTCTGTCTGACTGTTGTGTCTGTCTGTTGTGTCTGTCTGTTGTGTCTGTCTGTCTGTTGTGTCTGTCTGTCTGTCTGTCTGTCTGTCTGTTGTGTCTGTCTGTTGTGTCTGTCTGTTGTGTCTGTCTGTTGTCTGTCTGTTGTGTCTGTCTGTCTGTTGTGTCTGTCTGTCTGTTGTGTCTGTCTGTTGTGTCTGTCTGTTGTGTCTGTCTGTTGTGTCTGTCTGTCTGTTGTGTCTGTCTGTTGTCTGTCTGTTGTGTCTGTCTGTTGTGTCTGTCTGTTGTGTCTGTCTGTCTGTCTGTTGTGTCTGTCTGTTGTGTCTGTCTGTCTGTTGTGTCTGTCTGTTGTGTCTGTCTGTTGTGTCTGTCTGTTGTGTCTGTCTGTCTGTTGTGTCTGTCTGTTGTGTCTGTCTGTTGTGTCTGTCTGTTGTGTCTGTCTGTCTGTCTGTCTGTCTGTTGTGTCTGTCTGTCTGTTGTGTCTGTCTGTTGTGTCTGTCTGTTGTGTCTGTCTGTTGTGTCTGTCTGTCTGTTGTGTCTGTCTGTTGTGTCTGTCTGTCTGTTGTGTCTGTCTGTTGTGTCTGTCTGTCTGTCTGTCTGTCTGTCTGTTGTGTCTGTCTGTTGTGTCTGTCTGTCTGTTGTGTCCGTCTGTTGTGTCTGTCTGTTGTGTCTGTCTGTTGTGTCTGTCTGTTGTGTCTGTCTGTCTGTTGTGTCTGTCTGTTGTGTCTGTCTGTTGTGTCTGTCTGTTGTGTCTGTCCGTCTGTCTGTTGTGTCTGTCTGTTGTGTCTGTCTGTCTGTTGTGTCTGTCTGTCTGTCTGTCTGTCTGTCTGTCTGTCTGTCTGTCTGTCTGTCTGTCTGTCTGTCTGTTGTGTCTGTCTGTCTGTCTGTTGTGTCTGTCTGTTGTGTCTGTCTGTTGTCTGTCTGTTGTGTCTGTCTGTTGTGTCTGTCTGTTGTGTCTGTCTGTTGTGTGTGTCTGTTGTGTCTGTCTGTCTGTTGTGTCTGTCTGTTGTGTCTGTCTGTTGTGTCTGTCTGTTGTGTCTGTCTGTCTGTTGTGTCTGTCTGTTGTGTCTGTCTGGTGTGTCTGTCTGTCTGGTGTGTCTGTCTGTCTGTTGTGTCTGTCTGTTGTGTCTGTCTGTTGTGTCTGTCTGTTGTGTCTGTCTGTTGTGTCTGTCTGTCTGTCTGTCTGTCTGTCTGTCTGTCTGTTGTGTCTGTCTGTTGTGTCTGTCTGTTGTGTCTGTCTGTTGTGTCTGTCTGTTGTGTCTGTCTGTTGTGTCTGTCTGTTGTGTCTGTCTGTTGTGTCTGTCTGTTGTGTCTGTCTGTCTGTCTGTTGTGTCTGTCTGTTGTGTCTGTCTGTTGTGTCTGTCTGTCTGTTGTGTCTGTCTGTTGTGTCTGTCTGTTGTGTCTGTCTGTTGTGTCTGTCTGTTGTGTCTGTCTGTTGTGTCTGTCTGTCTGTTGTGTCTGTCTGTTGTGTCTGTCTGTTGTGTCTGTCTGTCTGTTGTGTCTGTCTGTTGTGTCTGTCTGTTGTGTCTGTCTGTCTGTTGTGTCTGTCTGTCTGTCTGTTGTGTCTGTCTGTCTGTCTGTTGTGTCTGTCTGTTGTGTCTGTCTGTTGTGTCTGTCTGTCTTTTGTGTCTGTCTGTTGTGTCTGTCTGTTGTGTCTGTCTGTTGTGTCTGTCTGTCTGTTGTGTCTGTCTGTTGTGTCTGTCTGTTGTGTCTGTCTGTCTGTTGTGTCTGTCTGTTGTGTCTGTCTGTCTGTTGTGTCTGTCTGTTGTGTCTGTCTGTTGTGTCTGTCTGTCTGTTGTGTCTGTCTGTTGTGTCTGTCTGTTGTGTCTGTCTGTTGTGTCTGTCTGTCTGTTGTGTCTGTCTGTTGTGTCTGTCTGTTGTGTCTGTCTGTTGTGTCTGTCTGTTGTGTCTGTCTGTTGTGTCTGTCTGTCTGTTGTGTCTGTCTGTTGTGTCTGTCTGTTGTGTCTGTCTGTTGTGTCTGTCTGTTGTGTCTGTCTGTTGTGTCTGTCTGTTGTGTCTGTCTGTCTGTTGTGTCTGTCTGTCTGTTGTGTCTGTCTGTCTGTTGTGTCTGTCTGTCTGTTGTGTCTGTCTGTTGTGTCTGTCTGTCTGTTGTGTCTGTCTGTTGTGTCTGTCTGTTGTGTCTGTCTGTTGTGTCTGTCTGTTGTGCAAAAGTATACAGTGAAAATAGTCACATCACAACACGTGGGAATTGGTTATTTTTCTTACATTCCCTTTAAAGTAACGGTTTTGGACATACGTACAGTACAAGCTTGGCCACCAAAGCAGTGAATTCATTATGCTATTGACCTCATGGGAACCTCGTTAGAGGCAATTTGACACAAATGACAACACGCCGTGTCCCATTCCATATTATATCCATTCCTGCTTGAGTAGACTATTTCCGATTCCAAAATTGAGCACAAAATACTGTATTTTCAATCCATGATGAAATTGTCTCATTACAGCAGGCATACATCTTCTAAACATCTGATATTAATATCTCCTCTTTTCATATCTGCTCCATTTCCATTTCCGTTTCTGCATTGTGACAGAGCCGGTTAAGTGCAGATGAAACACATGTTGCTGAATATGCAGTACATGGCTGTGGTCCTTTGAATTGACATACCATGAAACCCTTCAGTGACGAAAATAGAGAGCCAGCCAGCCTGCCTGCCTGCCTGCCTGCCTGCACTGAATACTATAGTAATAGACCCCACGGCCCGGGGGGAACTCAGTTTGGGGTTAAGTGTCTTGTTTAGGGACAGACGGTACATGCCCCCTCTACAATGAGACGCTGCATCTCAAGAGGATACTCTCAATGAAATTCTGACAAATTCTGACCTCGACACGAATTGTCTTGTCAGGGACCTTCTGCTTTACCTCCCAGGCGGCCTCTCTACACCCATTCAGCTATATTATATAGCCTTATAATGTCTGACGGGTGTGGTCTAAATGTGTTTCCACTCACCCATCCTGCCAGATGTGCACAGCATACATGGGCACCTGGCGGCCACAGGGGCCACATGCTTCACCTAACGACCATCCGATGTGCCCACACGTCATATATAGGGAATCCAATCGACGGATGTAAAAGTGGCCATGTTTTCCCGGCACCCCAGGGCTCCTATTTTGAAGGAATCCCGGGAATGATTGTGTTAATGTGGCCGTCAGGTTAAAATCAGAATACTGATATATTATTGATTTGTAAACATGACCCGCTTTATTACTTCATTACTTCTGCCTATTATAAATGAGTAGCTTAATGAGTAGTATTAAAATGTTATTATCTTTTTTTTTATGTCCAATGTATTTGTATTTAGTTGATAACTAAACATAACTATAATTAAAGGCATTTGAAATTAAAGAAACATTTAACTTTTCAGGATTCCAATTAAAAAATAGCAGGATTTCAATTCAAATAATAGCAAAAATAGCTAATCTACAAGCTCAAAACGCGTCCCACAGCGAGTCATTTTGACATTATAGATCGGCTATTTTTGCTACGACAGTAATGCAACATGGCCCTCTGGAGTGAGTGTGGAAATATAGTGGCCCTCTGGAGTGAGTGTGGAACTATAGTGGCCCTCTGGAGTGAGTGTGGAACTATAGTGGCCCTCTGGAGTGAGTGTGGAACTATAGTGGCCCTCTGGAGTGAGTGTGGAACTATAGTGGCCCTCTGGAGTGAGTGTGGAAATATAGTGGCCCTCTGGAGTGAGTGTGGAACTATAGTGGCCCTCTGGAGTGAGTGTGGAACTATAGTGGCCCTCTGGAGTGAGTGTGGAACTATAGTGGCCCTCTGGAGTGAGTGTGGAACTATAGTGGCCCTCTGGAGTGAGTGTGGAACTATAGTGGCCCTCTGGAGTGAGTGTGGAACTATAGTGGCCCTCTGGAGTGAGTGTGGAAATATAGTGGCCCTCTGGAGTGAGTGTGGAACTATAGTGGCCCTCTGGAGTGAGTGTGGAACTATAGTGGCCCTCTGGAGGGAGTGTGGAACTATAGTGGCCGTCTGGAGGTAGTGTGGAACTATAGTGGCCGTCTGGATTGAGTGTGGAACTATAGTGGCCGTCTGGAGTGAGTGTGGAACTATAGTGGCCCTCTGGAGTGAGTGTGGAACTATAGTGGCCCTCTGGAGGGAGTGTGGAACTATAGTGGCCCTCTGGAGTGAGTGTGGAACTATAGTGGCCCTCTGGAGGGAGTGTGGAACTATAGTGGCCGTCTGGAGGGAGTGTGGAACTATAGTGGCCCTCTGGAGTGAGTGTGGAACTATAGTGGCCGTCTGGAGGGAGTGTGGAACTATAGTGGCCGTCTGGAGGGAGTGTGGAACTATAGTGGCCCTCTGGAGTGAGTGTGGAACTATAGTGGCCCTCTGGAGGGAGTGTGGAACTATAGTGGCCCTCTGGAGGGAGTGTGGAACTATAGTGGCCGTCTGGAGGGAGTGTGGAACTATAGTGGCCCTCTGGAGTGAGTGTGGAACTATAGTGGCCCTCTGGAGTGAGTGTGGAACTATAGTGGCCCTCTGGAGGGAGTGTGGAACTATAGTGGCCGTCTGGAGGGAGTGTGGAACTATAGTGGCCGTCTGGAGGGAGTGTGGAACTATAGTGGCCCTCTGGAGTGAGTGTGGAACTATAGTGGCCCCCTGGAGTGAGTGTGGAACTATAGTGGCCCTCTGGAGTGAGTGTGGAACTATAGTGGCCCTCTGGAGGGAGTGTGGAACTATAGTGGCCCTCTGGAGGGAGTGTGGAACTATAGTGGCCCTCTGGAGGGAGTGTGGAACTATAGTGGCCCTCTGGAGGGAGTGTGGAACTATAGTGGCCCTCTGGAGTGAGTGTGGAACTATAGTGGCCCTCTGGAGGGAGTGTGGAACTATAGTGGCCCCCTGGAGTGAGTGTGGAACTATAGTGGCCCCCTGGAGTGAGTGTGGAACTATAGTGGCCCTCTGGAGGGAGTGTGGAACTATAGTGGCCCTCTGGAGGGAGTGTGGAACTATAGTGGCCCTCTGGAGGGAGTGTGGAACTATAGTGGCCCTCTGGAGGGAGTGTGGAACTATAGTGGCCCTCTGGAGTGAGTGTGGAACTATAGTGGCCCTCTGGAGTGAGTGTGGAACTATAGTGGCCCTCTGGAGTGAGTGTGGAACTATAGTGGCCCTCTGGAGTGAGTGTGGAACTATAGTGGCCCTCTGGAGGGAGTGTGGAACTATAGTGGCCCTCTGGAGGGAGTGTGGAACTATAGTGGCCCTCTGGAGGGAGTGTGGAACTATAGTGGCCCTCTGGAGGGAGTGTGGAACTATAGTGGCCCTCTGGAGGGAGTGTGGAACTATAGTGGCCCTCTGGAGGGAGTGCACAGTGGCCCTCTCCATTGTCAAAGTTGCCCACCACTGGTATACATGTAGGCCTATGACGTTGTCAGACCACAGTGTTGCAGCCCAGTGACACATTAATCAGGCAAAGTGTGAACAGCCTATACTTTCCATTTATTTGGCGACTCCACCAAATGACTAGTTTTCATGCATTGCCATTATCTTGAGGTTCATAATTTGTGAACAACCACATCTGTGCGTGATTCCCACCACCGTTTTTTTTGTAGACTTGAGCTCCCCAAAACAAACATTTTGCTCCTGTTATCGCTCTTGCCCATAATATGGTTTGTACTAGTTTGTTGGTGGCAATTTTAGGCTTGTTATAAATAAATGCATGTTTTATTTATTTCTGAATTGACAAAGCCATTACACTCCGGTAGCTTTATACTCCTCTCTCTGTTAGTGACAGATCGATTACGAAGGGGCTGCACATTTCTCTCTCTCTCTCTCTCTCTCTGTCTCTCTCTCGCACGCACGCACGCACGCACGCACGCACGCACGCACGCACGCACGCACGCACGCACGCACGCACGCACGCATATATTATATAGAAAACAAAAGTCCTTATGCACACCTATACGGAGGACACGTGCGTCGGATAACTGGAACTGGCCAAGTAGAAATAAAAATGCCTTCGTTAAGGCAATGCCTGATGAAGCTCTGAACGACCGAAAAGTTACTCCATAAAATGCTGTATAAGTGAAGACAGTGAGCGGGATTCAGTGGCGTGCACAGACATTTAGAGGGGCAGGTGCTCAAGTGAAAAAAAGGGCACCTTGTGCAGCGCGTGGAACCGGCCGGTTTATAGATTGCGGGGCCTAAATAATATATTAGAAGCTTTTTATCAAGAATTAATCAATGTCACCATGGTCCACATACTGTACAAGTGTACAGTGTACACTACACATTTTTTTCAAAGGGGCTCATTGCCAAAATTGCAGGGGGTGTCTAGTGTCTATCTGTGCACGCCACTGGCGGGATTCCATTTCTTTCTATACTTCTCCATAATTACATGATACCCACTGGACAGGGAGAGCAACGAGAGAACATGACATTCACACAAGGTCATGCAGTGAGCCACTTTTACGCCCATGGATGTCACATGATATGGTGTTCCCTTCCCATTCCTCTGAGCACGCACCTGCAGGAAGAAGATATACCCCAGGTAGAGAGTTGTGTGTAATTATAACAGGGAAATAATGTCCCCGTTGTGCTTGAATGATTCTTCTAAAAGTATAGCAGAGCCACCCAGCGACCCTGATCATCATAATATGACTCAAACAGCACCTCCTCCACAGTCTACATCGCTGTGACCTGTTAACTTTTCATTAATAACACCATATTTCATAGACAGATTGAATTGTATGTATTATTAATTCATGGCCAAATTAACCCATTTAGACCCGACATCGACATTTTTTAAATGTCTTCTAAATCCTGACAGTTTTCTGAAAAAAAACCTCTTTCTATGTCAGTGGTGCTCAATATTTCATGTCAAGGACCCCAAAAATGATATGTAATTGGCCAACGACTCGCATCTGAAAATATGTTGTTCCAGGGACCCCCCCAGAAGCAAAGATTTGAGTTAAAAACGTTCACTGGCCACCGACTCGCATCTGAAAATATGTTGTTCCAGGGACCCCCCTCAGAAGCAAAGATTTGAGTTAAAAACGTTCACTGGCCACCGACTCGCATCTGAAAATATGTTGTTCCAGGGACCCCCCCAGAAGCAAAGATTTGAGTTAAAAACGTTCACTGGCCACCGACTCGCATCTGAAAATATGTTGTTCCAGGGACCCCCCCCAGAAGCAAAGATTTGAGTTAAAAACGTTCACTGGCCACCGACTCGCATCTGAAAATATGTTGTTCCAGGGACCCCCCTCAGAAGCAAAGATTTGAGTTAAAAACGTTCACTGGCCACCGACTCGCATCTGAAAATATGTTGTTCCAGGGACCCCCCTCAGAAGCAAAGATTTGAGTTAAAAACGTTCACTGGCCACCGACTCGCATCTGAAAATATGTTGTTCCAGGGACCCCCCCAGAAGCAAAGATTTGAGTTAAAAACGTTCACTGGCCACCGACTCGCATCTGAAAATATGTTGTTCCAGGGACCCCCCCAGAAGCAAAGATTTGAGTTAAAAACGTTCACTGAAAGATATTCAAAATGTTGAGTCACATTTTCACGATTTTTCAAAAATAGCAGATCTACAAGCTCTACAAGCGTGGCACCGAGTGCCGCACTATGAGCTTGTAGATCAGCTATTTTTCAATAGCTAAAGTATAACATAATGCTTAAAACACCAAAAGGGGTTCCCGTCCAGAATGGGTTAAATTACTTTTTCTTTATTGGCCGGGTACCGGGCGTGAGCAGAATAATAAAGTTCTGATTAAATATTGATGCTCGAGGCAAATGTTTCTGCTCCAGATTCAACCTCCGAGTGGAATAAGTGTCTGAAGGCCAGACGGAGAATTATTACAATATGTTTTACATTCCCCCATCAGGAGAAACGAACCCCATGACCAACGTGTGGTCTTTGTCCTGCAGAACCATGGAGAGAACTTTCAGTCTACATTTCAACTTTTTATATGGTATTGCTCTGCAAAAGACTGGCCGTTGAGACAGTCTGTGTGTGTGTGTGTGTGTGTGTGTGTGTGTGTGTGTGTGTGTGTGTGTGTGTGTGTGTGTGTGTGTGTGTGTGTGTGTGTGTGTGTGTGTGTGTGTGTGTGTGTGTGTGTGTGTGTGTGTGTGTGTGTGTGTGTGTGTATGTGCGCGTGCGTGCGTGCGTGCGTGCGTGCGTGCGTGCGTGCGTGCGTGCGTGCGTGCGTGCGTGCGTGCGTGCGTGCTTGCACCATCTGTGCCCATAAGACGGTGACTGAGTTGCTCTGGGCATGGCTTGTAAAGACAGCGAGTTCCCTGTAAACCCGGAAGGCACTCCGCTCACGCCTCTCAGCCATGATACAATTCATGGTAATTAATTACTGTACCTGAGACCTTGTGGCTTAATTGCTTTAAACTCCACACCCTCTGGTGGAGTTAGCTGGTTTAACGGACAATTTAGAGGATCCAACGGAGTTAGCTGGTTTGGTCAGAAGCGTTTTTTTTTAATACTTTTCGTTTGTTTAACCAACACACAGACGTAAAGGGTGTTCAATAGTGTTGAAATAAAAAAGCTGAAAAATGGAGTTGGCTTGGAAGGACTAGGCCCTGTGGGTTGACTCCTGTCCAGGCCCCTCCTACGTCTCACCAGGTCCACTCCTGCTCTCACCAGGCCGTTGCACCAGAGTCCCAGCACCAGGCACTTCATTCAGGAGTGGTGGGCAATGGTTCCGCAGACTCCACCCGAGCGAGAAGGTGGTAATTGGATTAGGGCCTAATCCAATCCATCTTGCTGCTTGGCCTTGGGTAGTCCAGACTTCTATCACTTCACCACTGTCCGCCTGGCACACCATTTACTGACATTACTGTGCTTCACCTCTGTCCGCCTGGCACACCATTTACTGACATTACTGTGCTTCACCACTGTCCGCCTGGCACACCATTTACTGACATTACTGTGCTTCACCACTGTCCGCCTGGCACACATTTACTGACATTACTGTGCTTCGCCTGCTGTTTCCACAGAATGGTGCCTAATGCCTAGTGACTAATGTTGAGCCACTGACCCACGTGCTTACATCTGAGTGGACGGTGTGAATGGCTAAATAACACAAAACTAATAATCCTCGTCTGATGCTGCGGCTGAGAGGGTCCGTTTATTAGCTAATGATGGTGGGATAACAAAAAATAAGTATCGCATTTTCTATAAACGTTACAGGATGAGTGTTTGGAGAACACATAATGGTTATTGATTAACTACTACACCGTTGAATTGGCAGAATCTGAAGAAATAAATATCATTCTGCAACTTTTCTTTTTTTCCCTGAGGTTTGTTGTCCTTGTGTTGGAGTGACCTGTCCTCATTTATATTATGTTACGATTACCTCTCTGTTGCTAGGAGACGTCTCCTGTTGGGCTGTTGTGGTCCTCAAGGTCTTCAGTGGGAAGACATTCATCTGTGTGTGTGTGTGTGTGTGTGTGTGTGTGTGTGTGTGTGTGTGTGTGTGTGTGTGTGTGTGTGTGTGTGTGTGTGCACGTGCGTGTGCGCGTGCGTGTGCGCGTGCATGTGCGTGTGTGTGTTAGTTATTCAACACAATGAGCGCAAACGCCTTGGTCTGCTGAACATTGCTTCGAGAGCACAATGACTTCTTGCTTTCTCTCTCTCTCTCTCTCTCTCTCTCTCTCTCTCTCTCTCTCTCTCTCTCGGTACAGAGAGGAACAAATGTTAATGATGTTCATTCTTACTTCAGAGATCTCCTCAGGGTTTGTTATGAGCTGGGAAACTTTACCGTAGGCTACTGTACTAGAGTAGTACGGTATAAGACTGACTGCTGGAGAGACTATATGCCTCTACTGTAAGTGTGATTATAGTTATACATCGAGTTAGTTCCAGCCAGGCGTTTAGATTGGTTGAAATAGGCTTTCCAGACGTGCTCAAATCAGGATGAAGCACACCTCATCTATTCTGCACACCTCATCTATTCTGCACACCTCATCTGTGCTCAAATTAAAATATGCCTCCTCACCATAATATACGACTTTGACAGTTTGATTTGCTGCAGGGGGGATGAAGGGGGGAGCCATGCCTCTGCTTTTTACTGTATATTTAGTATTATTGTAACAATTTAATGTGACAGAGAATAACAAAATGCATTAATTGCCAGCCAGCCATGCACTTTAGGCCATCTGTCAACGCACCACTCTGACCACGCAGCGTGCGTTCAGTCAAATGTTTAGGGTCCATCAGTGCAGTGTTGATTTTGTCGACTAATACTATGACGGAAAATGTTCGTCGACTTCATTTTTCCACTGACGAAAACTAAATGGAAACTAAATTAAAACTAAGCTACGATGATTGGCCAAAGGGCCTTTATGTGTGGAGTTTGCATGTTCTCCCCGTGTCCCCTAGGGTAGGTACCCTCACATGTTCTCCCCGTGTCCCCTAGGGTAGGTACCCTCACATGTTCTCCCCGTGTCCCCTAGGGTAGGTACCCTCACATGTTCTCCCCGTGTCCCCTAGGGTAGGTACCCTCACATGTTCTCCCCGTGTCCCCTAGGGTAGGTACCCTCACATGTTCTCCCCGTGTCCCCTAGGGCCTAGGGTAGGTACCCTCACATGTTCTCCCCGTGTCCCCTAGGGTAGGTACCCTCACATGTTCTCCCCGTGTCCCCTAGGGTAGGTACCCTCACAAAAAACATGCAGTAATCCTGGTCTCTATACTACCTCCCCCTGGCCAGCCGATGCGCCTGATGGAGGGGAAAGGAACTGGTCGGAATAACGTGTTCCTTCCATGCGCTACGTCCGGCCAGGGAAACTCCCCCCTGTCAGGTGAAAAGAAGCAGCTTGGACTCCTCATGCATAGAGGGAAGCATGAGGTCAGTCCACTGATCTACAAGCTTATAGATCTGCTAAAATCAGTCATTACGACGGCATCAAGGCCCGCCAAAATACACTTTAGTCGACTAAATCAACTGTAGATTTAGTCGACTAAAATCTTATGATATTTAGTCGACTTAAACTAGACTAACACTAAAACATTCCGGGTGACTAAAATGAGACTAAAACTGTTCAAGAGACTAAAGAGACTATGACTAAAACTGTTCAAGAGACTATGGGCTCCATTAAAACTACATTCAAAACATCCACTAAAACACATCCACACATCCACTAAAACTACATCCACTAAAACTACATTCAAAACATCCACTAAAACACATCCACACATCCACTAAAACTACATCCACTAAAACTACATTCAAAATTTGCTGCCACACAAACAACACTGATATGGATGTCAAGATCATCTCATGGCAGGAAGCCATGTAGTATCCTGAAGCCTGGAAGAACACCATAGCTTGTATCCTGAAGCCTGGGAGGAACACCATAGCTTGTATCCTGAAGCCTGGGAGGAACACCATAGCTTGTATCCTGAAGCCTGGGAGGAACACCATAGCTTGTATCCTGAAGCCTGGGAAGAACACCATAGCTTGTATCCTGAAGCCTGGGAAGAACACCATAGCTTGACTTAGACTGCATGAAGCCATGTGTATCCTGAAGCCTGGGAAGAACACCATAGCTTGACTTAGACTGCATGAAGCCATGTGTATCCTGAAGCCTGGGAAGAACACCATAGCTTGACTTAGACTGCATGAAGCCATGTGTATCCTGAAGCCTGGGAAGAACACCATAGCTTGTATCCTGAAGCCTGGGAAGAACACCATAGCTTGACTTAGACTGCATGAAGCCATGTGTATCCTGAAGCCTGGGAAGAACACCATAGCTTGTATCCTGAAGCCTGGGAAGAACACCATAGCTTGACTTAGACTGCATGAAGCCATGTGTATCCTGAAGCCTGGGAAGAACACCATAGCTTGTATCCTGAAGCCTGGGAAGAACACCATAGCTTGACTTAGACTGCATGAAGCCATGTGTATCCTGAAGCCTGGGAAGAACACCATAGCTTGTATCCTGAAGCCTGGGAAGAACACCATAGCTTGACTTAGACTGCATGAAGCCATGTGTATCCATATATATAGTTTATATGTACAGTGTCATTATATAGATATGTTCTAGCTACGTTCTTAGCTTACGCATGTTTCTTGATAAATGCTTTTTATATATGTGATGTATTCCCATGCTTTTGTTCTTACTAAATGTAAGTCGCTCTGGATTAAGAGCGTCTGCTAAATGCCTAAATTGTAAATTGTATCCTGAAGCCTGGGAAGAACACCATAGCTTGTATCCTGAAGCCTGGGAAGAACACCACAGCTTGACTTAAACTGCATGCTTACCCCCCAACCCACAAGCCCTTCAAATCTAAATTAAGTTACAACCATGGTAATAGCATTACCAGGTCACTTTCACAAAAGAACGACAATCCCTCGTTGGATATAGTTTACAAATCAACCGTGGGGTTTACTACCGGCATACCGCCACAGTGACTTTTATGTACAGAGTGACTGCATGCGCCCTGGCAGGTTTGTCACCCCCCCCCCCAATAAGTTATGGGCCCCATCTGGACCTGAAAATAAATACGATTCTGCAGGTGCCGCACTGGCCTGCTGCTGTTGCTGCAAATTTAATTTTCCAGACTGTTCACTTAATGTCCCCAGCTCATGGACTCACTGCACGGCATCACGTATCAAGGGACTGGCTTGGCATGCACACGGTGTGATGAGCTGAGGTACACAAACATACAGGCCAATATAATATAATATATATATAATATAATAGCTGCTGTCTTGTTCTCCTGAATGTCCCCCCCGACACTCGGACCAGGAAAGATTCATGCCCCGAGGTGGGCACAGTCATAGGCCCAATACGCGTATATTTGGGAGCGTCGAATGATAGGCGATCAATAAGCTCGTATCCACAAGTATAAATCAGGCGTTAGTCTCACGAGGACGTCCACAGCCATTCCAGCAAATCTCCTGTCCAGTAGCCTCGGAAACCCAGACGTTTTTATTTCCAGGGAGAAAAAAAAAGTCTGGGACCGAATCTCTGCTGATTTCTGATCGTCTGCCCCTGGTTAAATTGACGCACACACGCACACCCTTACACACCCGTACACACCCGTACACACACACACACACACACACTCCTCTCTCTCTGTGTCGCTGTAATGAATTAGTCTCATGTCGCACAGCTGCGTCTAGACTCTCCCGGCGGATCCTGCCGGGAGCTGCCTATGCCATAGAAAAAGCATAAGTGGACCCCAGGCTACCTGTCCAGTGGTCCACGAGCAGTGGCGTGCACAGACATTTAGAGGGGCAGGTGCTCAAGTTAAAAAAGGGCACCTTGTGCAGCGCGTGGAACCGGCCGGTTGCCTTAATCCATTTTGGGCGGGAACCCCTTTTGGTGTTAGCATTATGTTATGCTTTAGCTATTGAAAAATAGCAGATCTACAAGCTCATAGCGCGCCACCGAGTGGCGCGCTATGAGCTTGTAGGTCTGCTATTTTTGAAAAATCAAAAAAAAAAAGAGAACACGTCCATCAAAGCTGTGTTCAGACACAAGTCAGGTGTCAGACACAAGGCAAGTGTCTTGAATGCAGCCCAGTAAGGGTATATGTCGACCCCACCCGCTCACCTCCGCCCCACCCCCTCCTGGTGCTGCAGGCCATCTTGGAAACTAAAACACAATATAACTATTGTGTCAATGTTTGCATTTCAAATTACATCCACACACCGATGAGCACGGCTCACCAACGTGTCCGTACAGACTGTCCGTGTAGCACATTTTAGATCTTCAGGGTTTTTTTTGTCAGGTGAACATATAACGGATCATGAAATGTAAGCGACCTAGTCATCAATGGAGCGACCTAGTCAGCAATGGGAGTCTCACCCCATGCCGCCTAAGCCAATTGGAGTCTGACCCCATACTCTGAAACGCCGTCTAAGCCAATGGGAGTCTGACCCACACTAACGACGCCAGAAACACTGTGTAGTAGCGACCTAGTCATGATTGGCTTCCTCCTAAGCTATGATGACACACACCGCAGAGTAAAATATTAACTTAGAAAACATGGATTTATATTTGTATTCAGAATTTCATTACTTTGCACATATTCAGAAATGCAACTGGCCACCCCCTCCAAAATGTTACCCCTCTAAGAAGGAATGCATTTACTTCAAGGATTGATGCATTTATGATACCTTGATACAGTACCTATTATGATTCCTTGCCACTTTCAAAGTACTGCTGGAAGTCTTTAAATAACTGCTATAAGTTCTGCCCTGAATGGTTAGAATGGCATGAGAAAAAGGGACTGTATACATTCACTTTGGGACGGTTCAAATTGTATTTTGGGACAGTTCCGGGACGTTGGTGAGTAATGTTAGTCTGGAGCCCTGTATGAGAGAGTAGAGTAGCTGGAGAGTAGGAAAGATGCACAGCGGAGACAGCATTTGTTTCACCTGACAAATATGTCATCATTTCTTGATTTACACACCATTATAATGTTCCTATATTGTGATCATAATACCCAGTTACTATATGTCAGTCTCCAGGTTTTCTTCAGAATATGTAGGTCTATGACACTGATTTACTACTATGGCACAGTAGGAGTCTATAGTACTAGCGTGCGGTTCTCAAACTTTTTTTTATTTCCATGGAACCATTTGTACACTCTCACAGGTAAAGACCAAGGCCCCGTGAGGCTCTCCAACATTGAGGCGCTCGGCCCTAGTGGTAAGAGGAGGGACTGCAGGCGGACCCGGGGATTCATGACCGGGGAAACCCTGTGCAGCTGGGCTTTAACATTGAGCGCTCGGTTGCACTTCCGCATTTGCCAACCAAATTTTGGTTGGCAAATGCGGAAGTAGACGGTTCTTCCGGGTGCTTCAAAACGCCACTGAGCAACTTCCACGGATATGAATAGCGCGGGGGGGGGGGGGGGGGGGGGCCTTGTGGTTAGAGTGTCCGCCCTGAGACTGGGAGGTCGGGGTTCAATCCACGATATGTGCTTTCTTACACTGACATTATGTGATTGTCAACACGATTGTCACATATTTCAGCAGGGCACCAATTTCACTGTAACACGGTACAGCCATGCTGGAGTGAGCGAGTGGCCGAGACTTTGGGTATTAGAATTTGGCTAGTGCCTCCCTGCTTGGCACTCAGCAACAAGGGTTGGATTGGGGGTAAGTCCCTGCGACATACTAGCATCATGTCCAGGGGGTGTACTTGTACATGAAGCTGCCTCACGCTACAGGAACAGGAGATAGGCTCCTGCATAGATACAGTATACATAAGAAAGCTAGATCGCTCACCCACACTCTGGCCAATGGAGAGCGACGTCGCTAATTGGCGGCCATCTTACCGAGGGGCAGCATAACATTGTGTCTATGGGACATGTACTTTTTTAAATAACCATAACTTGCTACATTTTCAACCGATTTTCAAACGGTTTGGGGTTTATTTGTTATAAATGTCAGAGACGTCCGCATACTTATATGCTTTTATATGACGTCCATATAAAAAAACGAAATTAAGCAGATAAGCATCCCGAATCATAGCCACGTTGATAACGTTTGTAATAAACCAACCCGTTTGTAAATCCGTCAAGATTTGAGGGAGTTATGACTATTTTTGTTTGAGCTGCCATACGTCAGAGACTCCACCTTGAGCCATCTAGCCTTTATATACTGTATGTCTATGGGCTCCTGGCCTCATGGCTCGGCAAGGCTACTTACTTTACTTCTTTATGGTCATTCAGGGCTATAGGTATCTCTTTGTGTTTCTGGTAATTCTCATGTTGTATGTCTGTGACAAACATGTCCACCACAAGACAACATGTTGATGACCCCTGCTGATGAGGCTATATAGCAGGGGTGGGCAACTGGCGGCCCCCACCTTCACCTAATGTTAATATCAGAATACTGATATAGTATTGATTTCAGCTGTTACAATTCCCAACCCGCTTTAATTACTTCATTACTATTAAATGACTAGTACTTAATGTTATTGTTTTTTTGTGTCCAATGTAGTTATGTTAACAGTTCATAAAGTTAACATAACTATAACTAAATGCATTTGAAATTCAATAAAAAGGTTACTTTTCAGGATTCCAATTCAAAAATAGCAAAAATTATTCAGGTTTTCAATTCAAATATAGCAAAAATAGCTGATCTACAAGTTCAAAACGCGTCGCATAGCGACGCGTTTTGAGCTTGTAGATCAGCTATTTTTGCTACGACAGACAGTAATATGCACTGTGTGGCACTCTGGAGTGAGTGTGGAAATATATTGGCCTTGCCATCGTCAAAGTTGTCCACCCCTGCTATATATAGTCACGGCTAATTAGGTATCATGATTAAAATGCAGAAGATAGTCATGCCTATGTTATCATCCACTGAAGCCCTATTTTAAAATGTGTATTACTACAGTGTTGTGTGAAAATAACAAAAGTTATTTTTATTTCTTTTTTATTCACGTTTTTCTGTATTGGAGGCACATCAAGTTGCCGTCACATCACATCACAGAGAGTTGCGAGCTGCCAGGCCGCTTGGTATTCATAGCAACACAGCCTTAACATCGCTGCCCAATTCTACCCCTTTGACAGATATGAACATAAATATCACATTTCCATGGTAACAGGGATCTGTCTATTTCTGTGTGTAAAGAAGTAGTACCTTAAAAGATGGAGTGCCATGATTTCTTTCCAAACTAAAACATGATCATCAGGTCTTATATTGTTATATAAGGAGGAATATCTTTTTTTCCAAAAAGTGTACAGTATTTGTTAAAATGTCGTTTTTATGTGGGCACGCCCACCAGTTCATTAAGTATGCCTGGTTTGCCTGGTGGCTCTCTCTATATATCTCTCTCTACTAACTTCTACCCTAATTTATCCACTTTTTGTGTCCATTTTCTCTCTCCATCCATCCATCCATCCATCTTCAACCGCTTATCCGTAGTCGGGTCGCGGGGGCAACAGCTCCACCAGAGTGCTCCAGACTTCCCTCTCCAGAGCAACATTAGTGACTTCCTCCTGGGGGATTCCGAGACGTTCCAAGGCCAGTGAGTCGATGTGTTTCCTCCAACTGCGCCTTGGTCTGCCCCGAGGTCTCATCCCAGTGGGACGTGATCCTTGGTCTGCCCCGGGGTCTCCTCCCTGTGGGACGTGATCCTTGGTCTGCCCCGGGGTCTCCTCCCAGTGGGACGTGATCCTTGGTCTGCCCCGAGGTCTCATCCCAGTGGGACGTGATCCTTGGTCTGCCCCGGAGTCTCCTCCCAGTGGGACGTGCGTCGAGGACCTCCCTAAAGGGAGACGCCCGAGAGGCATCCTAACCAGATGCCCGAAGCACGTAAGCTGGCTCTCTCGTGTGACTGAACTTCTCACCCTATCTCTAAGGCAGATGCCAGCCACCCGTCGAAGAAAACTCATTTTGGCCGCTTGTATTCGCAACCTCTTTCGGTCATGACCCACGCTTCATTACCATAGGTGAGAGAAGGAATGAAGACTTTGCCTTCTGGCTCAACTCTCTTTTCGTCACAACACACATTTTCTCTCTCTCTCTCCATTCACAACGTCATGTTTCTGCTTCCTGCTCTCTCTCTATACATATTGCAAAAATCACCATAACACCCACATACTTTTGATATTTCTTGTTACGCTTATCCAACAAATAATGAGGGTGTTGTTTTCCCTGTTTCCTTGTTTTGAGGTAATAGAGAAAATGTAATATTCTTTTTGGTGTGTGTGTGTGTGTGTGTGTGTGTGTGTGTGTGTGTGTGTGTGTGTGTGTGTGTGTGTGTGTGTGTGTGTGTGTGTGTGTGTGTGTGTGTGTGTGTGATCATGCTGTAGAACACATAAATGGATTATTGTCCTACAAGCGACAGTAACACAGTTTTCAGCTGCCAGAAAGTGGCTGAAAATTTACATTTTCCGCCCATACCAGGTTCTGTTTACTTTACATGGTGGCCTTGTACAGTACATAATGACAGAGACATCCATCATTATGCCCCAATATGTTAAACAAGTTGTAACATCTCCTGTGCTCACAACAGCAATGAATTCATGATTATTTCAGATTACAGATTTCAAACTAATGTCATATATAGTTTTTTTTAATTGGGGACAGTTAAGCGGCACATCTGACAAGAAAATCTTGTCACCCATTTTTATAATTATTATTTTTAAAACATCACAAATCACAAACAAACATAAAAGCAACAATGTACCCAACCCCAAAGAAACAAGGACAAACAGGAGAGAAAGAAAACACACAGGTCACATCATGGGTCACAGTCAAATTATTGTACACTTGTGAGAGAAGCACCGTCTGTTCATTCTGAAATCCACTGGTACGAATATTGAAGTATTCTATAAAGGTCTCCATGCCGTAGTGAAGCCTTCGGAGGTTCCTCTTTAGAGAGAATATAATTTTTTTCTAAGCTTAAGAAGTATTGCAAACACAATACAAAATATAAATGAGAATTGTTCTGACAAACAAACAAACAAACAGTATTACATATTCAACAGTCATTCATCACTGCAGTCTGCAGAGACACACAGAAGTATACACTGCTTGGTTGTTGATTGGGGGGGACATTGTTTCTATATGACTTTGACTCTGCATCCCAGTGGATAAACATCCCATAGCGATCCTGATCTGCAACCGATGTGGGCCTCCTGCGGAGCGCAGAGATGGGTAATCAGGAGACACCGAAGGTAATGCACACCAGGAACTAATTAAACACTGTATTGGATCAAAGGGAACACGTAAAAATAGCACCAATCAACATATAATGTGTGTTCCTCTTTTCCTCTTGCTTCTCTCCTTCAGATTATTCATCTCTCTCTCTCTCTCTCTCTCTCTCTCTCTCTCTCTCTCTCTCTCTCTCTCTCTCTCTCTCTCTCTCTCTCTCTCTCTCTCTCTCTCTCTCTCTCTCTCTCTCTCCGTCCTCCAGCCCTCCTGCAATGACATATCCAGTCTGCTTGATTGCTCACTCTTGCAATTTCTCACTCCTAAGGTGCTATCTGTCAAAGGGGGGGGGGGGGGGGGGAGGTCAGTGTTTGTGTGTATGTGCTAGTGTGCTAGTGTTTGTTTAGAAGAGATCCTCACCATGGGGATCTGCCCAGAAAGTCAAATCAACTAAACTTCCGCTTCCCAATGGTCTTGACACCGTGCAGTGTGTGTGTGTGTGTGTGTGTGTGTGTGTGTGTGTGTGTGTGTGTGTGTGTGTGTGTGTGTGTGTGTGTGTGTGTGTGACGTATCTCTAAAAAGATTACTCCATCCATACCAGTGTCTGCCACTGTCATATAGAGAGAGGCTGTCTGTGGCTCTGGTGTCAGAGAGACAGGCTGTCTGTGGCTCTGGTGTCAGAGAGACAGGCTGTCTGTGGCTCTGGTGTCAGAGAGACAGGCTGTCTGTGGCTCTGGTGTATGGATGTTCTCAATGAGCATAAAGAGACCAAACTCTTCATCCCATCAGGGTAGTCCTACTGCTGAGGACCCAATGAAAACGTCTCCCAACTAACAGCGTGACGTCTGACAGTGTAGATCGACTGCTACATTTTGACAATTTTTATCCCATCTTGTATCATAGTCCACTTGCCAGAATGTGAACCCAGGCATGTTGAACACCAAAGTTGGTCATCATCACAAATGTGATTATGTCAGTGCATTTGGGCAAGCGACTATGGCTGTTTTTAGACCAATGAGTGTTTTTCTTTGCAAAACTAATGCTTGGAATGGATTCAGCATCATGAAAACCCCCTAGTTTGACACGTCACATGTTTTGCCTTGGTATGGTCACATATTATGCCAATTATTAAAATTGCTCAACATATGAAAGTTAGCATCCGGTAGGTTCTAAATGCTGAAGACCCATACTCAACATTTATAACATAAAACCTTGGTGTACTCAACATGTCCGGGTTCACAATGGGGCTCTATATGGGCTGGCAAGTAGACTATCAGCCAATTATGTTGACCGAGATCATCAGCACGAATCGGGGGGAATATTTACAGGCATAGGAGCCCTTAGCTATGTTTCACCGGTTTCAATTGAAACAGGCCTCCACCCTCAGGGGGGCCTTCAAGCTCCAACTGAACGTCAGGCGTCAGTCAACCCCCGCCACTCTTGGCCCTCTCTCACTCGCTGCCTTGCTCTCTCCCACGAATCCC
Source organism: Electrona antarctica (assembly GCF_951216825.1). NCBI lineage: Eukaryota > Metazoa > Chordata > Actinopteri > Myctophiformes > Myctophidae > Electrona > Electrona antarctica. Next base: position 228,242 of record NC_136792.1, read on the forward strand.
ACGATGTTCAAGTTACACATATTTCCTGTTAATAACTGGGTAAAATGTGCAGCATTGGGAGGTAAATGGGAGACACTTTATTGTGAAGGGACGACAGGATGAGGAGAGGTGGTGTTGTTGCTGCGTAATTGTCGAGAGTAATGCGAGCTGCGAGCGATATTGAACAGTCAAAACTATGTGTCTATAGAGCGTCGCAGTCCCGCCTCCTACCCTGGACCAGGAAATGAAACCCAATGCATTATTCTCATAGACATTTCTTAAAGTATTTATTTAAAGACGGTTACGCCGCTGACAAAGCCAACTCGAGTCGTGACAACTCATGACAACACAAACAATATTTTGGACCAAACAAATAATTACAAAGAAGAAAAACAACAAAAAAGTGTTGTAACCTGCCGTTTTTTTCTTCTTTCTAATTATTTGTTTGGTCCAAAATATTGTTTGTGTTGTCATGAGTTGTCTCGACTCGAGTTGGCTTTGTCAGCGGCGTAACCGTCTTTAAATAAATACTTTAAGAAATGTCTATGAGAATAATGCATTGGGTTTCATTTCCTGGTCCAGGGTAGGAGGCGGGACTGCGACGCTCTATACGCCTGTATCAACAGAATGATGTCATAGGTATTACTATATATGGGGGCCTCATTTGGTCATGAAACGGGCCTCCAGATTCCTAAGGCCGCCCCTGTTTTACAGGGTGAATCTTTTTTACACACAAGCATGTCTGCTACCAAGGGCTAGTGGAGCTAGAGGGATCTGCAACAGTACACAAGCCTGCACATCTCAATGTCAAATAAACCCATATAAGTCAGCCTAAGGGACAGGGCCGGGTTATCTGTAGGCTGTGGTGTGCAGCTGCACTGGGGCAAGAGGACAAAAAACTGGTAGAATGCGTATACCTGTATAGCCTTTATCGTTTTCACATTTGTGCATTTTTAATATACACGGCACGCACGCACGCACGCTAGGGCATTACGGCCAAGCTACACCAGGCGATTTTGCGCGCGTGCGTATGCGTTTACTGCGCACGTTTACTGCGCGCGTACAGTGCGTTTGGATAGGACCAATATATGTCAATGATACCAGCTACACCAGACGCACGGATACCGCGGGCCATCCTACGCGTGCTCTAAAAATAGGATCGGTTCTAATTTTTTTACGTGCGTATCTATTATCCTCCCGGAAGGTCCCGCACGAATCCGCTGCTCGCCACAGATCTGGTGTAGCCGGGGCATTTCGCACGCGTACTTCGTGCGCGCAGTGCGCTTACGTCAAACGCACACATGCCCGGTGTAGCTTGGCCGTCAACCAAACGTGATTTTTGATAGTCGACACGACTACCATCAAAATCGATTTATAGTCGATTAGTCGGCGGTAAAATATGATATTTCTTTCCATCCAATCAAGCATTAAAACATCATGTTCTGAAACGGCCAGCGCGAGTGAAGGATTAACTGCAAAACAGAGCCGGTGAATGCAGGCCGAGTGGAATAGTAAGAGAGTGGCGACACGCTTTGATCTCACCACAAAGCGGGGTGCTATGGGCTATAGTTCCAAACATTGGAACTATCCCATTGAGATAGAATGAGCACTTCCGCATTCCATTGTTACAATGGGAGTCAACGCTAGTGCCGCCACTCTCTTACTAGATTACGCTGAATGAATGAATCAGCTGTTAAAAGTCAAGTCAAAGTTGCAAGTCCACAATGACTCACGGATGGACGCGATGTGAGCTTGTAGATCTGCTATTTTTGATGCGCAAGACCTTTCTACGGCGCAGCATAGCATGTTACGTTGTTGAAAATGTTTGTTCAGTTGGAGAGGAGAGAAGGAATGAACGATGCGATGATTTTCATACAACCCTAAATGTTCAACAACAAGTTACAACCACAGTTCCTTTGGTTTTTAGAAGGAGCTACAAGCTAGGAGGAGGTTATACTAGGCTTGCTAGCTAGCAGGCTTGCCAGGCTATGAATCAGATGATCAACTACTTCACTCCATCGCGACTATTATAACTATGATCGCGCGGCATAGCTGTTTGTTTTTAATAATGCCGCACGCCTGCACTTTTGTTGGATAAGCATGAAGAAAGCTTAATAAGAAAAGGAAACATGAAATCACGGCAAGAGCTACTGTAGTTTGACTGTCACCAAACTGGATATTATTGGGCAGAGTGAGGAGGGAGTCGAGGGACTCCTTCTACACTACTGTACCGGACGAAACGACAACACGTCTCCAATCTAACTTGTTGAACAAACTACAGTAATAAACTCACCAATAGTAAAAGTATTTACACACTGTAGTTGTCCCCATTGAGCGTATGAGCCTATGAGGCATATGCTGTTTGAAAATCTGTCTTAAATGCTATTATGCTGCCAGTGCCACCACCGCCCACCGCACCTACACGAGTGACGGTGACGGCAAAACCCACGTACAGTCGGCTTGTATATGATATGAAAACAATCAGCCAGGAATGGATTAGTACTTAAGTTGGAGAACTACCAACAAAACAACAGAGCTCACAGCTGCATGTCTGCTGTAAAAAAAAATCATAACAAATATTAAAATATTAAAATATTAAATATAAAATATTAACGATTACTCGATTTTTGATTTACAGTGTCGACTACCGTTTTGCTAGTCGACTAATCGACTAATCGATTTTTATGTTAATGCCCTAACGCACGCACGCACGCACGCACGCACGCACGCACGCACGCACGCACGCACACACACACACACACACACACACACACACACACACACACACACACACACGTGGAGGGCACCACACTTTGTCACCGGGCGGCGGTGACAAAGTCTTGAATGTGTGAACGTGGCCCAGTATAGGGGGCATATTATGTCGACCCCGCCCCTGCACTTCCCTCCGCCCCACCCCCCTCCTGGTGCTGCGGCCATCTTGGATCCTGAACACAATGTAAACAATGGGAGTGGGGTGGGGCCCCAGAAAGGCCCTTATTGTTTTATAGGCCTACTTTTTACGTGTACTACATGCACACAAACTAATGGCTTCAAGCACCGGCGTGCACATGATGCATGCACACAAACACTGTAGAGGAGAATTATAATTTAACCCATTTTGGACTGAGGTCGATTCAAAAAAAGGCTTCTAAATCCTAATAGTTTTCTGAAAAACCCATGTTTCTATGTCAGTTGTGCTCAACCTTTTTCATGTCAAGGACATGGTCTATTGGGCCACGGACCCCCATCTGAAAATATGTAGTTCCAGGGACCCCCCCAGAAGCAAATATTTTAGTTAAAAATGTTCGCTCTGAAAGAATATATATTCAAAGATTTGAGCCACATTTTCACGACTTTTCAAAAATAGCAGATCTACAAGCTCGTAGCGCGCCACTCGGTGGCGCGCTATGAGCTTGTAGATCTGCTATTTGTCAATAGCTAAAGTATAACATAATAACCAAAAGGGGTTCCCGTCTAGAATGTCTTAATGGCATGTAAATGTCATTTGAAGGTCTCACCTTTGTGTGTTCAGTGATACCGGCCAGTCATAGAGCTCTATGGTTTCTCCAGCCTGTTTTCATGTACTCAGTGGCTTTTACACTATATTAATGTATCATTTACTGTGATTAACGAGTACTCGTTATCAATTTACTGTCCCTGGATGGATGGTGGGGACAGTGTTAATGTCGAGCCATGTCTATGAATATTAATGAGGCTTTTAACTGTGAATATTCTCTCCACCGTCGCCACAAATGTGTTCATTTTATGCCACTATATTGCAATAAAACCATTTATGCACACGCGCACGCACGCACGCACGCACGCACGCACGCACATACACACACACACACAGAATTATGTGACAAACTGACTAGTCTCCTGCCAATTAGACAGCACTATCATTACTGTCAACTGACTGCTGTCACTTGAAGAGACCATCTGGATGGTTGGATCTGGTTTGACCCCAGATGTAAAAAGCCAAACTGGTCACTGGTCACATGACCCCAAGTTCTAGACCTCCAGTTCGAGGCTAAATAGAAGGGAGAGGGGAGGGATTTTGTATTACTTGTACAAACTTCTACACTACTCTAATAACATAGTTCAATATTGAAAATGGTTTGTCCCCTTGGTAAAGGAATATCAACTCTAGCCTGCAGTAACTTCTGTAACCATAACCCTACATTAGGACAGTATATACATCAGTGAATATATGGCTAACAGCTAAAGCAGCACTTCAGGTCTGGTGTGTTCGACGTGCAAAAACCACACTCTCGCTAAAAGGGGATATCTAAATAGCAGGGAAAATAGGAGTACCGCGCAACTACAGTATGGGCGCTAGATTTGCCCGTAAACCTCAAGTTTAGCAATATACACAGCCGTATTCCATGCTTTTTGCGCAGTGACGTGTGTGTGACTATGCGGCCCAGGACAGTGATGTGTTCAGCTGTGGCTGAACCATATCTTGCCAATCCTTTCTTGTGGACACGACGAGAATAGAGCACTTCGACAATGGCATAATAATGCATCAACACACAGCACTCTATACTCCTCTCATTTGAGAACGTTTACCATAACATTTTGGTAAATATGGTTTCTAATGTGTCCTTTTAGAGGTGTATAATGTTGTGTATATACACTCCAAGTCACCATAGTGCCGTTCCCATAGAAAAAACTAATATTATAACATCGCCTCACTCTGTTCTGTCTCTGTTCCAAAAGTGCTGTGTGATCCGATCTGGAACAGATAATATCGTTACGTCATGTTGTAGTATTGTTTTGTAGTCATCAGGATGATATCGTTACGTCATGTTGTAGTATTGTTTTGTAGTCATCAGGATGATATCGTTGTGTCATGTTGTAGTATTGTTTTGTAGTCATCAGGATGATATCGTTGTGTCATGTTGTAGTATTGTTTTGTAGTCATCAGGATGATATTGTTACGTCATGTTGTAGTATTGTTTTGTAGTCATCAGGATGATATCGTTGCGTCATGTTGTAGTATTGTTTTGTAGTCATCAGGATGATATCGTTGCGTCATGTTGTAGTATTGTTTTGTAGTCATCAGGATGATATCGTTGCGTCATGTTGTAGTATTGTTTTGTAGTCATGCGGATGATATCGTTGCGTCATGTTGTAGTATTGTTTTGTAGTCATCAGGATGATATCGTTGCGTCATGTTGTAGTATTGTTTTGTAGTCATCAGGATGATATTGTTACGTCATGTTGTAGTATTGTTTTGTAGTCATCAGGATGATATTGTTACGTCATGTTGTAGTATTGTTTTGTAGTCATCAGGATGATATTGTTACGTCATGTTGTAGTATTGTTTTGTAGTCATCAGGATGATATCGTTGCGTCATGTTGTAGTAATGTTTTGTAGTCATCAGGATGATATTGTTACGTCATGTTGTAGTATTGTTTTGTAGTCATCAGGATGATATTGTTACGTCATGTTGTAGTATTGTTTTGTAGTCATCAGGATGATATTGTTACGTCATGTTGTAGTATTGTTTTGTAGTCATCAGGATGATATCGTTACGTCATGTTGTAGTCATTGTTTTGTAGTCATCAGGAAGGAACAATCAAACGGAACTTCCTTTTCCCTCAAACTGGAAGAATAACAATAAAAGCTCTCGCAGCCTGTAGCTTTTATTGGGAAAAATCGGTTTGAGGGAAAAGGAAGTTCCGGAAGATTGCTGACTACAAAACAACATGACGTAGCGATATCATCCACTCCCGACCGGTTCATAAACCCGAAATGGAATGGTGCCCAGGCTACTCATATTACATCAAATGACCTGCTTGTGACTCCATCGCTACATTGAACCACGTTCAGACAGCTTACTGAGGTCACGCGTACATCCTGAATGAACGCAGTGAATCAAATTGTTTCAGTATTAAGAGTTGGATGAGGGACCTTTTTTCGACTTAGCATGCTGACACTGCAGCGGCCATCTTTGCATTTGAAAATGGCGAGGGGGGCGATGGGCCCTGAATGGTCATTTAGAAGATATTGAACAGAACAGGCTTTATATGCTTGAACTATAAGATATTGAACAGAACAGGCTGTATATGCTTGAACTGTAAGACCTTTCATTATAATAATAACCCTGCTATAACAACTACCTTGCATTGGAACTTAAGTCCCCAGAGGTATATTAACTTAACTTAAGTCCCCAGAGGTATATTAACTTAACTTAAGTCCCCAGAGGTACCCAGAGGTACCCAGAGGTACCCAGAGGTATGTTGTTAGATCTCTGATCTCTGATTGTCTTAACTTAAGTCCCCAGAGGTATATTAACTTAAGTCCCCAGAGGTACCCAGAGGTATATTGTTAGATCTCTGATCTCTGATCGTCTTAACTTAAGTCCCCAGAGGTATATTGTTAGATCTCTGATCTCTGATCGTCTTAACTTAAGTCCCCAGAGGTATATTGTTAGATCTCTGATCTCTGATCGTCTTAACTTAAGTCCCCAGAGGTATATTGTTAGATCTCTGATCTCTGATCGTCTTAACTTAAGTCCCCAGAGGTATATTGTTAGATCTCTGATCTCTGATCGTCTTAACTTAAGTACCCAGAGGTATATTGTTAGATCTCTGATCTCTGATCGTCTTAACTTCAGTCCCCAGAGGTATATTGTTAGATCTCTGATCTCTGATCGTCTTAACTTAAGTCCCCAGAGGTATATTGTTGGATCTCTGATCTCTGATCATCTTAACTTAAGTCCCCAGAGGTTATATTGTTAGATCTCTGATCTCTGATCATCTTAACTTAAGTCCCCAGAGGTTATATTGTTAGATCTCTGATCTCTGATCGTCTTAACTTAAGTCCCCAGAGGTATATTGTTAGATCTCTGATCTCTGGTCGTCTTAACTTAAGTTCCCAGAGGTATATTGTTAGATCTCTGATCTCTGATCTCTTAACTTAAGTCCCCAGAGGTATATTGTTAGATCTCTGATCTCTGATCTCTGATCGTCTTAACTTAAGTCCCCAGAGGTATATTGTTAGATCTCTGATCTCTGATCTCTTAACTTAAGTCCCCAGAGGTATATTGTTAGATCTCTGATCTCTTAACTTAAGTCCCCAGAGGTATATTGTTAGAACTTAAGTCCCCAGAGGTATATTGTTAGATCTCTGATCTCTGATCGTCTTAACTTAAGTCCCCAGAGGTATATTGTTAGATCTCTGATCTCTGATCTCTTAACTTAAGTCCCCAGAGGTATATTGTTAGATCTCTGATCTCTGATCTCTTAACTTAAGTCCCCAGAGGTATATTGTTAGATCTCTGATCTCTGATCTCTTAACTTAAGTCCCCAGAGGTATATTGTTAGAACTTAAGTCCCCAGAGGTATATTGTTAGATCTCTGATCTCTGATCATCTTAACTTAAGTCCCCAGAGGTATATTGTTAGATCTCTGATCTCTTAACTTAAGTCCCCAGAGGTATATTGTTAGATCTCTGATCTCTGATCGTCTTAACTTTAGTCCCCAGAGGTATATTGTTAGATCTTAAGTCCCCAGAGGTATATTGTTAGATCTTAAGTCCCCAGAGGTATATTGTTAGATCTTAAGTCCCCAGAGGTATATTGTTAGATCTCTGATCTCTGATCGTCTGGCATCCGGAGACTAATGAGACTTAACCCATTTAGACCTGAGGACCATTCTACAAATGCCTTCTAAATGCTAACAGTTGTCTGAAAAACTCATGATTCTATGTCAGTGGTGCTCAAACCTTTTCATGTCAAGGACCTCCAAAAATACATGTAAATGGCCACCGACTCCCATCTGAAAATATGTTGTTCCAGGGACCCCCCCAGAAGCAAAGATTTGAGTAAAAAACGTTCGCTCTGAAAGCATATAATTATATTCAAAGATTTGCGCCACATTTTCTCGATTTAAAAAAAAAATAGCAGACCTACAAGCTCATAGCGCGGCACTCGGTGCCGCACTATGAGCTTGTAGATCTGCTATTTTTCAATAGCTAAAGCATAACAATGCCTTCCTCGTCCTGAACGCGTTAACTCCCTAAGGTCCACCCAGAGCGGAGCTCTCCTTTAAGGTCCACCCAGAGCGGAGCTCTCCTTTAACTCCCTAAGGTCCACCCAGAGCGGAGCTCTCCTTTCGTGTCTTCTTCTTCTTCTTTTCCCCTGCACACTGTGCACCTTTGCACTCATCAAACAGATACACGCAGGAGACCGTTAGAATTACCGTGCAGTCGCCTGACAGACGGAATATGGAGAATTGAAAAGGAAGCTAGCTGGCATAAGAAGAGAGGTTATAAAGGGCCGAGATGGGAAGAGTGACAGAGGAAATGGACTAGAGTGGTCTCATTAGAATGTAATCACCCAGCGAGAAGGTCAGAGCGACGTTACTGCCGCTATAAAACACACAGAGGGGAACAGAGAGAGAGAGAGAGAGAGTTAGCCGATTTTGGGCGGGAACCCTTGTTGGTGTTGTATAAGCGTTATGTTATGCTTTAGCTATTTAAAAATAGCAGATCTACTATTTTTGAAAAATCGTGAAAATGTGGCGAATGTTTTTAACTCAAATCTATGCTTCTGGGGGGGGGGGCGGCCCAATTACAAATAATTTTGGGAGTCCTTGACATGAAAATGTATGAGAACCACTGACAGTATAAAACGTCTGGGTTTCCGAGGCTACTGACACAGAAACATGGTTTTTTTTCAGAAGACATTTGTTAGAATCGTCCTCAGGTCTAAATGAGTTAAGATAGCTTCTCCAGCTGTACTGTACTGTAGATCCCTGCCAGGAGAGAGAGAGGGACGTACAGTACGTGACTCTGTGCCTGCAGAACAAAAGGCTTCATGAGAGAAGAGGGAGCATGAAGGGGGTTGAAATGAAGGAAAGGAAAGGAGGGGGGGGGGGGGGGGGGGGGGGGGGGGATAGAGAAAAGGAAATTGAAACGATCGAAGCTCCTTCTTTGATCTGCAGCTTCATACATGTTCATCATATCATATCATGTATGCGATGTACTGTATATACTGTGTCTGTGTCTGGAATCAATGTTTGACCTGTTATACGTGCACAATGAGATGAACTTGTGTGTGAGGCGTCGATACAAACCAGGGAGGAGAGAGAACATTGCGTGCGTGGAAAACAAATGAATGAATTAATGTGAAAGCGAGTGGTGTGAGAAAGC
>NC_136792.1:237580-250080 GCF_951216825.1 Electrona antarctica
AAGAAAAACAACAAAAAAAGTGTTTTTTTTTTCTTCTTTCTAATTATTTGTTGTTGTCCGCGGCGTAAACGTCTTTAAATAAATACTTTCTGAAAAGTCTATGAGGAAAATGAACGGAGAATCATTTCCTGGGCCATGGTAGGGGGCGGGACTGCGACGCTCTATAGGAATGAGCCAAAAGCTCCTTGGGCTGGATAGGATTTTGCCACCATTAGCTACGGATATTTACAGTAAATGATAAAAACAGCAATACTGTTGTTACCTTCCTCAGTTTAATCTTGACATGCCTGACATTCTGACAGCTTTATGGGAAAAGCAACAGGAGAGCTTTTTCGCGTGGGGCGGCGGCGTTGGCGTTGGCTTCTTGGCGTTTGTCGGGAACAAAGACAGACTTGCAGCACTGTTGTTTTTCAAGGCCACTTCATCAGCACAGGTTAGAACGGCAACAATCGATGCCTTGACATCTTTATTTCCTGTGCTGCGAATCTGTTAGTTCCAGGAATTGTCTGTCTCTCTGTCTATCTATGGCCAAATATGTAGATTGTCAAACGGACATCATCGATTATGGACGTCGTATAGACCAAGTAGTACAAATATTGTACTGCTCTATCGTGTCTTTTATTATGTATATTGTTTCTTTTTTTTTTACCACAATTTTGTAACCATTGTTTCACCCTGTGGCGATTGCCCAAGTAAGCTGTAATCCTGGGCGCTTCTCTCCCTCTGCCAACCTGGGGAGAGCCCTGAACTGAGCTCATTGCTTCCTTCAATGCATGATGAATGCAGGACATACTGTATAGCACATGGAAAGAACAGCTTATTCCAACCACTTCCTTTCCTCTCCAAGTGGAGCGGCGTTGTGAGGGGGACACGGGGAGAACATGCAAACTCCACACAGAAAGGCCCTTTTGTCAACCCGAGCTATAGGGTATGACGCGGAGGAGAGAACACGCCCCACAGCCACAGCGCCCCCAGCAGGAATCAAACCCGAGTTCTTCTAGCTGTGAGGCAACTTCACCGACTGCACGACCGAGTGCCCATACTGCTCTATGGTGTCAATCAGACATGTCACACACTTCTTCAAGGAGAAGTCCCAGTACTTAATGCCTGTGTGTGAATTATGCCTGTTGTCATGGAAGCCGTTTATGCCAAGTTCCCTCATCCTTCCAGGCTGGTTCTCCAGGAGTGGTAGGAATCCTCAGAGTGGTGGAAATCATCACAAAGGCTGTCGGATAGAGACACACGGGGACTACAAATTGCACGCCCCCAGATGAGACAGCATCCCCACTTCTGGTCCGTTTCAACTGTGTACTGCAGCTGCCAATGCAATCCCTGTGAGAGGCATCATAAAATACCCTAATTTCACTGGTTCATTACTGAGGCTGTAGCGATTTATTTTGTGTTCTAATAAAGTGTCCCATATGTTTGATTTGTCCTTTTCAATGTCACATACCTGCCATCTCAATATACATCCTACAATGTACTATAATATACTCCATCAGTTTGTAAAAAGTGCTAGCATTGTAAATCTCAAGTCAAAGTGGTCGCACGGTATATATATAGGTTGCATCCCTTGAGGTTTTCAATACCCAGATATATTTGTTGTATTTTGTTTTATATGCTTGTATTTGTTGAAAATGATCTAAACAGCATCTTGCAAGACTATTATTAATACTCATCTGGAGAATTCACTAGGTAGTTGAAAATGTCAGGATGTCACTCCTCCATTTAGCTGGATTATTTTCCCATGCAACTATTCAGCCAAGTTAATTATACAACAAGTTGACAGCGGTAAAACACATCCGTCGGAGCTCCGCGGTAGGTAGAACATATTAGTAAGCCTGTGACATGTTCAAAATATAGACATGAATAACAAAGTCAGTCGGGATCGGGATGTATATTGAGAATTCCAGTCGGCGCTCGTAGCCTCGTAAAGGCAGTGACGTCCCTTAAAAGCGACAGGTTCTCTGTCTGCCGTCTCCTCTCTGCTCCGTTAACATTATGGGTAACTCATTCAAGTGGTAAATTAAATGTGAAATACATCCTCTATTGAGAAAACAAACAATATATGTTGACAAAGACACTTCATACATTTGGAAACATGTTTTATTCAAATCATTATAGTCTTCAGTTCATTTCATATTATTTTAAAAGTAGGCTAACTACAGTTGAATTTCAATGGACTTCTATGGGCTGGCCTGTAGTACACCGTTCTAACGGACCAGAAGTGGGGACGCTGTCTCATGTGGGGGCGTGAAATTTGTAGTCCCCGTGTGTCTCTATGGAAGGTAGTCATGCGCAGGTTTTTCACTCCGAGGTTCTCGGAAATGAGGGCCGATCGAGCTGTCACTGAACCAAACCATCCAGAAGCCATGATGATTGTCAGATCGAGTCACCACGTCAGCTGTTGTCAGCGACACTATAGGGGAAACCGCAGGACATCTGATTGTTCTGCTCACCTTAGTGAGTAAGTGCATCATTGAACAGCCACTCAGGCACCTTGAACGGTGCTAATTGCACTTTAGTTTATTAAGGATCCCCATTAGTCTACTCTACACCGTAGTGGAGACTATTCTTCCTGGCGTCCAGGCAAAAATAACATCACAATGCAAAGCATACAATGCAGTACCAGCATGATCCATGTTTGTGAACAAACACACACCTACCGAAAATACAAAAAACAATAACCTAATGTAATATAATTTCCTTTCTGACTATTGCTGCCTTGAATTTCCTTTTGAAACAAAATGTAGGTCTATTTCTTGCTGCCAGGTCCAGGACACCCCTCCACAGTCTGGTCCAGGACACCCCTCCACAGTCTGGTCCAGGACACCCCTCCACAGTCTGGTCCAGGACACCCCTCCACAGTCTGGTCCAGGACACCCCTCCACAGTCTGGTCCAGGACACCCCTCCACAGTCTGGTCCAGGACACCCCTCCACAGTCTGGTCCAGGACACCCCTCCACAGTCTGGTCCAGGACACCCCTCCACAGTCTGGTCCAGGACACCCCTCCACAGTCTGGTCCAGGACACCCCTCCACAGTCTGGCCCAGGACATCCATCCACAGTCTGGCCCAGGACACCCCTCCACAGTCTGGTCCAGGACACCCCTCCACAGTCTGGTCCAGGACACCCCTCCACAGTCTGGCCCAGGACACCCCTCCACAGTCTGGTCCAGGACACCCCTCCACAGTCTGGTCCAGGACACCCCTCCACAGTCTGGTCCAGGACACCCCTCCACAGTCTGGTCCAGGACACCCCTCCACAGTCTGGCCCAGGACACCCCTCCACAGTCTGGCCCAGGACACCCCTCCACAGTCTGGCCCAGGACACCCCTCCACAGTCTGGTCCAGGACACCCCTCCACAGTCTGGTCCAAGACACCCCTCCACAGTCTGGCCCAGGACATCCCTCCACAGTCTGGTCCAGGACACCCCTCCACAGTCTGGTCCAGTCTGGTCCAGGACACCCCTCCACAGTCTGGCCCAGGACACCCCTCCACAGTCTGGCCCAGGACACCCCTCCACAGTCTGGTCCAGGACACCCCTCCACAGTCTGGCCCAGGACACCCCTCCACAGTCTGGTCCAGGACACCCCTCCACAGTCTGGCCCAGGACACCCCTCCACAGTCTGGTCCAGGACACCCCTCCACAGTCTGGCCCAGGACACCCCTCCACAGTCTGGCCCAGGACACCCCTCCACAGTCTGGTCCAGGACACCCCTCCACAGTCTGGTCCAGGACACCCCTCCACAGTCTGGTCCAGGACATCGCTCCACAGTCTGGTCCAGGACACCCCTCCACAGTCTGGCCCAGGACACCCCTCCACAGTCTGGCCCAGGACACCCGTCCACAGTCTGGTCCAGGACACCCCTCCACAGTCTGGTCCAGGACACCCCTCCACAGTCTGGTCCAGGACATCCCTCCACAGTCTGGTCCAGGACACCCCTCCACAGTCTGGTCCAGGACATCCCTCCACAGTCTGGTCCAGGACACCCCTCCACAGTCTGGTCCAGGACATCCCTCCACAGTCTGGTCCAGGACACCCCTCCACAGTCTGGTCCAGGACACCCCTCCACAGTCTGGCCCAGGATACCCCTCCACAGTCTGGCCCACCATCCAGACACACTTCCAGGCTTCTGTGAGTGTTTTCTGCCTGGGTGTGAGAGTGCATGGATTGAGTTGAACTCCTGCCGAACACATGCCTCCACCACTCCTCCACTATCTAGGGCCTAGATAGTGTGGGCACACCCATGGCCTAGATTCTATAGGCCATGGGGGTGCCCACACTTTTTTGACTTGAGAGCTACTTTCAAAATGACTAGCTCAACAAGATCTACTACCCACCTAAAAACTTATTATACCATTGCTGAAAATAGTTTAAATATGTAACCTGAGGGGGCTTTGGAATATAGCAGAGCTGGTGTTACATAATTATAGACAAACTTGGAATGGGAAATAGAGGGAGAGAAGTGGAATACCGGTAGGGTTTTTTGTATTGAATTTGTAATGCTACCGACCTTGTTGATATCAATCAATCAAGTCACCTTAATTCAAGTGGTAGATGCCAACAATATCTATATCTAAATATTCTTTAGGAGCATGTGAGGTCATGTGATCTACCTGCAGTCCTGCACCGCCTTTGTGATCTACTGGTAGATCACAATCTACCTTTTGGGCACCCCTGATCTAGGCTATCTATAAGGGGAGGCAACACCTGCATTGTAGACCTGAGAGTCTGAAGTTTGGCCAGTGGCCATGCGAGATATATATATATATACCAGCAGCCAACAGGCTTCTTTTGTTTAACGTGAAACAATTTGGTATATAGTCTTTTTTTTATTAGCCTAAAATATTGTCAATACATACATGTTCATGAATCCACTTGCGGACCGGCTGTCAGTATTGAGCAATTTGTTTTATATGGGTTTATATGTGACCATACCATAAACATCCCACCCATATGGGCGGCTCAGGGGTAGAGTTACCGGGTGGGAACCACAAGGTTCACAGTTCGATCCCTGTGGGCTCCCCCAGAGTTAGTGTCAAAGTGTCCTTGAGCAAGACTCTGAACCCCTAATTGCTCCTGATGTGCTGGTTGGTGCCTTGTATGGTTTCCGCTGTCATCGGCGTATGGATGTGTGTGTGAATGGGTGAATGTAATGCACAATATATGTAAAGCGCCTTGGATAAAGGCGCTATATAAATGCATCATTTACCATCCTATAGATGTTAAAAATGTCAACTTTCCTTATGCTTTAAGTATAGCATGTGACATGTCAAACTAGGGCGTTTTCGCTGCGATGTCTCTATTCTTGTATTACTCTATGGGTGAAGTAGAGAGCAAGTAGAGAGCAAGTCAATCTAAGCTAAAGAAAGGGGGCGTGACCCAAAATAAATTGCAATAGTATTCGTTCAATGTTTTCTATGATCCTTAAGGTCAAAAGAAGAAAGTGAGTGGCTAGGCTAGGCTATACTAGACACCAAAACACGCACAAACATTAGATTATCTTAATTTGCATTGCCTTCGCATGTACTTATTAAATCATGCATGCACACCTGCTGCCCAAATTATGTTTTAATGAGGTCTCCATTTTCTATGTGGCTCATTATGTCCTCTGTGAAACTATGCATTCTAATATATAGAACTATATGTATTTCTTAACTGATTTCAGGAAATGCACGCATACTGTACGTACGTGCATGTGCTTATTTAGTATGCAACAATTTATTAAGGTGTGTGTGTGTGTGCGCGTGTGTGTGTGTGTGTGTGTGTGTGGGGGGGGGGGGGTTGTTATGTTTTAATTATGTTTTGAATTATGTTTTAATTGTAATGAGCAAAAATCTATACTCTCCTAATTCTTCATTTGGAGCTGAATGACACATGCCCCCATTGTCTTATTCAATCATACACACACCTGGTGCCCAAGTTATTACGTTCTACATGTTTCACTGTGGCTACTTTCACTGTGAAACTATATGAATTCCAATATGTAGATGTTTTCATGAGATATTCAAAATAGTTCTGTTAATGGAATGTTTGACTGTTGATTCCGCTGGATATAGAGGGTATATGCACGTGACATCATCGTCATCAAACCTGGAAGTTATGCAGGAATGTCTACTGAGTGGCAAAAAACAACTTTCTGGCCTTGACAGCCCATACGTCCACACAGAAAAGTCTTATCTGATTGCATTAAACAACATTAAACAATGTTAAACTCACTTTGCCTGTTGCTTTGCCACTCGATTTGCCACTCGATGTGCCATTCACTTTAAGCATGCGCATACCCTCTATTTGGACACCTGTCGCTCCTGTTAAAGGTTGAATTACTGTGAGAGTCTTAATCACAGCCGGAATATTTTGCTTTCTTTCACCCAATGTTGAGTGAGGATATAAGCCAACCCTTCCTGTGACTGATCAATGAGATGACAGACAGGCTAGCTGACTGACCAATGAGATGACAGACAGGCTATAGCTGCTGTGTCGGCAAGGTTGACTGTAAAGTCCACAGACAGCTGATTGCTGTAGGCGATGTCAATGTCATGTACAGTTGGGTGCCACCGGTATTGTCCCTTATCATTTGACCCATTTAGGCCTGACCTCAACATTTAAAAAAATCCTTCTAAATCCTCCACTTTTCTGAAATGAATATTTTCACGATTTTTCAAAAATAGCAGACCTACAAAGCTCGTAGCGCGCCACTCGGTGGCGCGCTATGAGCTTGTAGATCTGCTATTTTTCAATAGCTAAATTATAACAATGTTTAAAACACCAAAAGGGGTTCCCGCCCAAAATGGGTTAACTGTCCTTTTGCGCAGATCACGCAAACCTCAGCAAAAAGAAAAGGACATTATCGATGGCCTCCAACTGTATAGCGCCTTTATCCAAGGCGCTTTACATAGATTGTGCATTACATTCACCCATTCAAACACATTCATACACCGATTGCGGCGGAAGCCATGCAAGGTACCAACCAGCACATCGGGAGCAATTTGGGGTTCAGTGTCTTGCCCAAGGACACTTCGACATGTAGACAGGAGGAGGAGCCGGGATTCGAACCGCCGACCCATGGATCATTGGACGACCTGCTCTACCTCCTGAGCCACAATAGATCTATTTCATTATTCTATTGTGTATTTGATGACAATCTCTGTCTGACAGGAGAGGCTGAAGGCTGATATCATTTATTTCATCGAGTTCCAATATTGCGTGACCAACAACAGCTGCTCTATAATAATCACAATGTGCCACGTCGGACGCAGTGTTGTTTTTGTTGACTAAAACTAAAACTAAAACTAAAAATGTTCGTCGACTACCTTTTTTCGCTGAGGAAAACAAAATAAAAACAAAATAAAAATGAGCTACGATGACTAAAACTATGACTAAATATAATGACAATTTCGTCAACAAATAAAAACTATACTAAAATGCCAGGTGGACAAGAGTAGATCTAAAAGACAAGTCACTTTATATTTATATTACTTCTATTACTTTATATTACTTCTAAATGATCTATTCTACACGCCCGCAATCTTGCAATTTTGTACGCACGTTATATGCACATAGCCGTGGGGGTGGGGCTGAACGTTTTTTCTCAACTGATTCTTGTAGCTTGGGGTCACCTCTTAACAGTTTAGAGGCCCCAGACGGAGATCACCGTCAAGTTCAAGTTCATGGTCAAGGGCCCCAGACGGAGATTGATAAACGGGACGGAGATTAATGATATCAAACAATAATCAAGAGGATGCCCAGTGATATCCCTTGAGCATTTTTTTGTTATTAAGCCCTTAATGCCCGAAACACAAACAAATCCCCGAAAATAAAGCTTTATATTATTTAATGCAAAAATACTAAATGCATAACATTTTCTTTCTACAGTGTTTATGAATGTGGATATGCACAATGTATATTTGATTCATGATGAATGCATTATTAATGAATGCATATTCATATCATATAAACCTCCAAAATCCCATAAAATATATTTTTGAGGGGCCCTTGCCCCTCCTATGCCCAGCTTTCCGTGTTTGTGTAAACACAAACATTGAAGACAAAAGTGAAGACGGAAAAGTGAGGACGCAAATTGTGATTGGCTGAATGACTTTTGTGATGATTTGATGGTTGAGCAAGCAATGTGATGTATGATGATGGATGACATTGATGATGTAAGAGCACCCCTCACTTCACACAGGTGTGAATTTTTGAGTGGTGTAAACCACTCCTACGACTGGCTTTGTTTGTCTGTCTGTCTGTGCTCAAAAAATGAGCATGGTTGCTACGGTCACCCAGTTCACACGGGTGTGATTTAATTACGTCAGACCACAGCTGATCATTCTATATAAGACCTTACACCACTCAGTTCACACAGGTGTGATTTTTGTATTCTTTGAGGGGCGCTACAGGTTTAATTACATCATTACACCATTACACCACCTAATCAACATTATTATTTTTTAGATATAATGCATCAACTTTTCTTTTTGGCGTGTTTATCCATGAATGTGGATATGTACATCCATCCATCCATCTTCATCCGCTTATTTGTAGTCGGGTTGCGGGGGCAACAGCTCCACCAAAGAGCTCCAGACTTCCCTCTCAGGAGCAACATTATAGTGTGTATTGTCAGGTCCCTTTTGTTCCCATACCAAGGGCACATCCAATGCATCTTTGCATAGACAACACCCTGCTGGACTTTGGGTAAAAAGTTCTCCTTCTATCCTGCGGTATTTTGTCACAAGCCAGAAATGTATACAAAAGTGTATAACCCTATGTCTTTAAAGCGCAAATAACATGCATTTTAAAACTGCTTTTAATATTTAATATCATATTGTCTATGTCCCTCAAAGTTATTTATAATGGTTTGAGCCTCAATCACCACTCTGATATAACCAGTCCTTGACATTTATTTCTGGACTTTGAAAGCAGTTTTAGCTGCAGTACCACAATGTCCTGAGGTGGTGGGGGTGCTGATATGCAGATTATTTAATATTTGAGTCATTATAATACTGATGCTAGATAAAACCAGGCTTGTTTCCATTCCATGCCAGCTTGGAAAATCAACAATGTAACAATCAACATTGTAAACAAAGTGGAAATGCAAATTTGGAACTGAAGACTGAAGAAGAGGAGGCATTATACAAAGTAGGGTGACATTGATGACATCACGATGAGGACAAAATCAGTTAGCTGTTCCTGAGAGCAATTTCCATTAAAGCCCCCATATGATATGAAAGCCTGATTGTTCAAAATTGGTTATTTGTGGGGATTGAAAACATATGGGAGCCCCAAAAACACAAAAGAAATAGAAAAAGTTGAATTTTATGTTATAGGTCCTTTAAGGTTTGTGCCGACCTTCTAACTGCTCCCTGGTGGATCTGAATTCTGAACACTTGGACATGCAACTGGTTGAGTAACGCTCAATAGGTTTTAATTTATTGAAATTATCCCATTTTGATCCCATTACAGTGGGAGTGAGTCATAGGTTCTCCATCATGCTCGCTTGAAGCACACTTGGGTAATTGTGCTCCTATTCAAAATATAAAAAGGCACATTTAACATTTAAATGGCTTGGTTGAATGCTTTTGAAAGTTCTTCTGATTGTGGTCGATGGACAAGTATGTTATTTCAGTATATGGACTGTATGTATGAAGTATGTTATTTCAGTATATGGACTGTATGTTATTTCAGTATATGGACTGTATGTATGAAGTATGTTATTTCAGTATATGGACTGTATGTTATTTCAGTATATGGACTGTATGTATGAAGTATGTTATTTCAGTATATGGACTGTATGTTATTTCAGTATATGGACTGTATGTATGAAGTATGTTATTTCAGTATATGGACTAGTATGTTATTTCAGTATATGGACTGTATGTATGAAGTATGTTATTTCAGTATATGGACTGTATATGGACTTCATGTTATTTCAGTATATGGACTAGTATGTTATTTCAGTATATGGACTGCTGAGCTTAATAACAGCCCTGAAGTTCAGAGCACCTCTGGGTGTGAAATGCCTCACGTTGGCTCACAGCGCATATGTTTATTACATTGATGCAGAGCCATAATATGGCTCTGCATCATATATTATATGATATAATGGAGTTCCTGAACAAGCCTGCAAAGCGCTGATCATCAACGATGGTGAATGTAAAACCATGATGGGGGGGGGGGGGGGGGGGTAGCAGGGGGGGGGGGGGGGGGGGTAGCAGCGCATCTCCGGCCGATAGGTGTGAGCGATTTTGCCGACGTGCTAATGGGGGACCATTTAAAACAAAGGCGACTTGCATGCTGTAGTTTGCTACTAAACAGACATTTGCATGCACAAGGGCTGCCAAAGTAGGCTATCTTTTGTTGTTTCTCTTGTTTTTTCGCCCCCTCTCTTCGAAGTTAGACTGGGCCAGCTCTAAACTGGACCACGCGGGGCAAGGCCCGCGTGGCCCAATGGACCCTACGCCGGTGTAGTGTTGTCGTCCTTTCAGGATTGTTTTTACAGAAACATCATGGCTATACTTACTTTAATGTCTGTGTGTGATTTATGGTGTTAATGTTCCTACTCTTCATGGATCATTCGATGGGGGATCACCTTCACCCCCGACCCCCCGCGGTCCTCCCTATACAGTACCTCTTCCATGTTCCCTTTTGCTTTCTGTTTAGCCCTGCATTTCAATTCATCTTGTTTTAGTAGCAATCCCTCCTTTCTGTTGTTCTCCATCTCTCCCTCCCTTCCCCTCTCTCCCTCTTGTTCTGTCGTCTGTCTGTCTGTCTGTCTGTCTGTCTGTCTGTCTGTCTGTCTGTCTGTCTGTCTGTCTGTCTGTCTGTCTGTCTGTCTGCCTGCCTGCCTGCCTGCCTGCCTGCCTGCCTGCCTGCCTGTCTGCCTGCCTCGCCCCCAGCTGTTGCTGTATGATAATGGGGGAGGCGGGTTTGGATTTGGTCTTGCGGTCCCCAAACTCGTTTGGCCGTGCACCCCCTGTTACCTCCTGACCTATAGCTGACACCCCCCCTCAACGCTCAACGTCTCTTTTGTATTTCACCAAAATTGATACATTTTTAATTTTTAATGATTATGGCAAAAATAATCACAGAATGTCACTGCACTGAGAGACATGCAGCTGCTCTATACATCTCCTTACAACGGTGCCTAAAGAGTTCAAGGTCTATAATGGTGTATTTGGTTACCAACTCAACATCATCTAGCTGGGGACCACCTGGAACCCCCTCACTAGCTGGGGACCACCTGGAACCCCCTCACTAGCTGGGTACCACCTGGAACCCCCTCACTAGCTGGGGACCACCTGGAGGAACCCCCTCACTAGCTGGGGACCACCTGGAACCCCCTCACTAGCTGGGGACCACCTGGAACCCCCTTACTAGCTGGGGACCACCTGGAGGAACCCCCTCACTAGCTGGGGACCACCTGGAACCCCCTCACTAGCTGGGGACCACCTGGAACCCCCTCACTAGCTGGGGACCACCTGGAACCCCCTCACTAGCTGGGGACCACCTGGAGGAACCCCCTCACTAGCTGGGGACCACCTGGAACCCTTTCACTAGCTGGGGACCACCTGGAGGAACCCCCTCACTAGCTGGGGACCACCTGGAACCCCCTCACTAGCTGGGGACCACCTGGAACCCCCTCACTAGCTGGGGACCACCTGGAACCCCCTCACTAGCTGGGGACCACCTGGAACCCCCTCACTAGCTGGGGACCACCTGGAGGAACCCCCTCACTAGCTGGGGACCACCTGGAACCCCCTCACTGATTTAGTCGTGTGCTGACTGTATAAATCTTACACACTTAAGGCAGCCGCAGCCAGTGGTTCCATGTGCCTTTGCTTCCCACTTGAGCACCTGGCCCTCCAAACGTCTCTGCACGCCACTGCGTTTATGATCTCTGCACGCCACTGCGTTTATGATCTCTGCACGCCACTGCGTTTATGATCTCTGCACGCCACTGCGTTTATGATCTCTGCACGCCACTGCGTTTATGATCTATGTCTCTGCACGCCACTGCGTTTATGATCTATGTCTCTGCACGCCACTGCGTTTATGATCTACGTCTCTGCACGCCACTGCGTTTATGATCTATGTCTCTGCACGCCACTGCGTTTATGATCTATGTCTCTGCACGCCACTGCGTTTATGATCTACGTCTCTGCACGCCACTGCGTTTATGATCTATGCAGCATATTGTGTACTATAGCTGTCACGTATACTATGTCATCAGCTTCCAGATCTGTTGCTGTTGTCTTCCGCTGTTTCCCCAAACTGTTGAAAGCGTTTTAACGCTCTTAATGTTTTGTGTAAAGCACCTTAAACTGCCTTGTTTTTGAGAACTGCTTTGCCTGTGGAGAACAGGCTTGGGCCAGGATGCAATACAAGGGCTTTCTGTGGAGAACAGGCTTGGGCCAGGATGCAATACAAGGGCTTTCTGTGGAGAACAGGCTTGGGCCAGGATGCAATACAAGGGCTTTCTGTGGAGAACAGGCTTGGG
>NC_136792.1:252580-267580 GCF_951216825.1 Electrona antarctica
ACAGCTGGTTGGCCAACATTAATTAATATTAATCTGGGGGTCCTTGACATGAAAACATGTGGGACCCACTGGTTTAAAAAAATATAAATAAACATTAGGAAGCAAGCCCAAATAAGCAACTATACACAACAAGCCTAAGTTGTTTATGTACAATATACATAAGTGAATAAATATGAGCCTATAATACAGGTCTGTCCGAACATGTGCAAATGTAGTAGGAAATTAGGTAGCTCTGGCCCATAGCCTTCTACTGCTTCTACCATTCTGCCCTGCAGTATAAGGCTATGGGACTTTCGGCTTTAAATCTCAAATCGAAATCAGACCAGCCTCTCCTCTTTAGCGTATTTTAAAAGAACGTTTTTGCTACTCACCAAAACAAAGGTGGGTTGTGTCATTAGAAAGCCTACTTTCCTTAGTGGACGCACTCTGAGCCCCCCATCACACGTATAAACTGTACTTTTTGGCCAGAAAGGGATTTGTTTTTACCAGAGGAAAAATATTCTCTATGAGTCAGTTCTCTGGGCAATATCGGTAGAGGGAGCATTGGAGTAACTAAAAATCCCTTTTTGGCCAAAAAGTACCGTTTATACGTGTGGTGGGGGGGCTCAGAGTGCGTCCACTAAGGAAAGTAGGCTTTCTATTGACACAACCCGTCTTTGTTTTGGTGAGTAGGTCAAACGTTCGTGAGATTTCCACTAAAGAGGAGAGGCTGG
This sequence comes from Electrona antarctica, assembly GCF_951216825.1. Taxonomy (NCBI): domain Eukaryota; kingdom Metazoa; phylum Chordata; class Actinopteri; order Myctophiformes; family Myctophidae; genus Electrona; species Electrona antarctica. The sequence goes on from NC_136792.1 coordinate 253,294, forward strand.
TCTGATTTCGATTTGAGATTTAAAACTGAAAGTCCCATAGCCTTATACTGCAGGGCAGAATCGTAGAAGCAGTAGAAGGCTATGGACCAGAGCTAGAAATTAGGTAGCTTTTTTAAAAACATTAGCGGTGTCATTTCCGTCTGATAACGGGAACATTTTAAAAGTCAGTCAGCAACAATCACCCCTTTTCTACACCAACCAACAATCCGTGTTGAGTTCTTTCTGTTGCGTTTGAGAATAAATGTGTCGGACCACCACGTACACTCTGAACCTCCGTCACTCAATGTCCCACATGCACTATACATAAGCCCAGGGAATGTTCCCGGAATCAAAGAGTGAATATTCAAATGGAACAGATTGAAAGCATGAAAGTATTATAACGTGTTTGTTGATCACAGTGACTGAAACGTTTGTGAACATGTACATGAGATGCCACATTTATTAACCCATTCTGGGTGTTGGTGTATTAACCATTATTTTAAACTTTAGCTATTGAAAAATAGCAGATCTACAAGCTCATAGCGCGGCAGAGCTTGTAGATCTGCAATTTTTTGAGAAATTGTGAAAATGTGGCGCAAATCTTTGAATATGTATTATTTTAGAGCGAACGTTTTTAACTCAAACCTTTGCTTCTGAGAGGTTCCTGGAACGACATATTTTCAGATGGGGGTCGGTGGCCAATTACATATCATTTTTGGGGTCCTTGACATGAAATATTGAGCACCAATGATACAGAAACAGGAGGTATTTCAGAAAACTGTCAGGATTTAGAAGACATTTTTTTAAACTTCGACGTCAGGCCTAAATGGCCCAATTACATCACATTGCAAAACATATTCCCTCTCATCAATGTGTTGTTCTGGTAGAAGACGACTGGTGTCAGCGCCACAGATGCCATGCTTCAAAGTGCAGCAGAGCCCGAGCCATCAGCACTGCCTCCCGCTGTGAGCCCTGATGCCACGAAAGTTGATCTGAACAGCTCCCTAATGAATCCCATACCACTGATGGAGAGGAAGAGCCTGGTGGAAGGTACACGATTTTGAACTTTCTGATGGTTGTTTTGTCATTTTTTTCCAAGAAAAACAAAGAAAGGGAGAACTTTTGGTTGTACCGTTTGTGGAAAAAGCTTGTAAATATCTAAGACCCACACAGAAAGAAAACACTTTACCTGTACATTTTGTTGTAAAAGCACTCAAACTTTCCTTATTTTCCTGCCACAAAACGGCCTGGCCAATCAGCAGCAGCTATCCCGCCTCTAGCTGCTGCTGATTGGCCAGGCTGTTTTGTGGCCGGGCATCAAGTCTGCCTGAGAGTTCCCAGATGGGAGCAGGAGGGGGGAACCCAGTGTACTCTCTGCTGCCCCATCTGGCGGAGTCAGGTTACTCCTTACCCCCCCCCCCCCCCCCCCTCTCTCTTCTTCCCTCTCTCTGTTTTTACCTGTAAGACTGTGATGTGACAATAAAGTTGATTCTGAGCAAACCAGCATACCAGTCATGAGTTAGCCTCGGAAACCCAGACGTTTTTATTTCCAGGGAGTTTGCCATCAGAGAGACCAGACATTGACAGGAACAATGGAGTCATGTGTCAGCATTAAACAGGATTGACATTTTTTGTTATCTGAAATGAAGTAGAGATGTCAGGTAACCAATTATGTAAGGTTATTGAATTTGCTCTGAATAATGATGAAGGCCAAAACGCGTTAGTTGGTCTTGTGTCCTTCATTTTGGAGTTCTGCTTTTGCCACCCCAGTGGATTTCTGAGGGGTGCTAGCCCCTCCTATATACAGCTTTAATGTTTGTCTTTCAACGATGCTTGTTTAAGAAAACGCCTCATAGACAATACAGAGAAATGTAATGTTTGTTTTGAGGAATAAAACAAACATTATCACCCGTTGCTTAAACAAACATTATGTTGTAATTGATGTTGTAAGATGATAAGAACGCCCCTCACTTCACACGGGTGTGATTTTTGTATTTATCTAAGCCTTAGATTACTCCAAACAGAAGCCTTATAGATTCTAAGGCTTCTGTTTGGAGTAATCACGTTTTGGATAACTATTCTCTGGTGTGTCAATGTACTGTATATGCTAATTTGCTAAATGCTGGATATCAGTGGATAATGCAATATTGATTTCAATGCTTATAGATGCATAAATCACCTACGTATTTCAATGTCAGCGATTGTTTACAGAAGATCTCCTTATTTTGTTTTTCCAAAAACAAAAGCTTCACTGCTGAACAACCAATTTAACATAACACAATCAGACATCCAAAACATATCTGGGTTCTTATCCTGAGTTTCTTAAATCATGGTATAGTGGACAGAGGAAAACAAAATGAAACTCATCCGCTACAACTCCCAGGTCTCAAAGAACACACACTACAGAGATATACACTACTCCAGTGAGAGAGAGAGTGCAGATGGAAATGTCAGAAATTCTAATCATGTTGGCCTGTTTACAGTGGGGCTTTTAGGCTTCTGGTTGACAGTCCAATAGCAGGCTTTTCCTTATTGACAAAGAGCTGAACGGGCTCTTAGGGGATGCTGGGGATTACTTGGTTCTGGGCCACGCAGGTTTCAAATGTTTGAAAAGGCTTTTGCTTGATCCCTACAATGCTCTATTCCTTAAATATACAGCGCCTTCTAAAGAAAATCACACCCATGTGAACTGAATATCGTGTATAAAAGTTCATTTTCTTCTGCAATATAATTCAAAAAGTGAAACTTTCATATATTCTAGATTCATTGCACATAGAGTGAAATAGTCCTGTTTTCGTTTTAATCTCGATTTTTATGGCTTCTCTCCCTCCCCATCTCTCTCCCCCTTCTCTCTCTCCCTCTTCTCTCTCTCCCCCTTCTCTCTCTCCCTCTTCTCTCTCTCCCTCTTCTCTCTCTCCCCCTTCTCTCTCTCCCCTTTCTCTCTCCCCCTTCTCTCTCTCCCCCTTCTCTCTCTCCCTCTTCTCTCGCTCCCCCTTCTCTCTCTCCCCTTTCTCCCTCTCTCCCACAGATCCACACTATTTGTTCCATCTATACGTTCCCACTTATATAGAGGGTATATGCTCGTGATGTCGTCATCAAACCAGGAAGTTATGCAGGAATGCCTACAGAGGGTATGCGCATGCTTAAAGTGAATGGCACATCGAGTGGCAAATCGAGTGGCAAAGCAACAGCCAAAATTGAGTTTAACATTGTTTAATGTTGTTTAATGCAATCAGATAGGACTTTTCTGTTTCTGTTTTTTCCACTCAGTAGGCGTTCCTGCATAACTTCCGGGTTTGATGATGATGTCACGCGCATACCCTCTACTGAGTGGCTCTAAAAACTACTTTCTGGCCTTGACAGCCCAGGCATCCAAACAGAAAAGTCATATCTAATTGCATTAAACGACATTAAACAATGTTAAGCTCACTTAGCCTGTCACTTTGCCACTCGATTTGCCACACGATTTCCCATTCACTGTATGCGCATACCCTAGTGAGTAGGCCCTAGTCCAGGGGTTCTCAACGTTTTTGGCCGGGGACCCCCGAAAATGCTTTGGCAACGTATCGGGACCCCCGCCCCGCCCCCTCCCGACCCCCAATATAAATTGACTGCTACAATAACCTTAAACCATTTTGGGCGGGAACCCCTTTTGGTGTTTTAAGCATTGTTATAATTGAGCTATTTAAAAATAGCAGATCTACAAGCTCATAGCGCGCCACCGAGTGGCGCGCTATGAACTTGTAGGTCTGCTATTTTTGAAAAATCGTGAAAATAAAATTTTAAAAAAAAAATCTTTTTTTTTTTTTTTAATATTTTGGGGACCCCCCAAAATAATTTGGCGACCCCCCGAGGGGTCGCGACCCACGGGTTGAGAACCCCTGCCCTAGTCTATAGGCTCATGTGCACACACGTTATGCAAAGCTCAGCCATCGCAGCGCAAAGTGACACAACTTTGCAATTCAGCCGTTGTCAGCCTTCTGCCCCTAAAGTGCCCTGGCATTTTCTTCATTTCAGCCTTCTGATTGGTCCCTGGGGCTCTTTCTGCCTTGTTCCGCCCTGGTTCCGCCTTGTTTATGTTGAATTTGCTATAACATCATTTTTTTAAAAACAAACATGATCTTCCCTGCAGTCACCATGCTGCACCTGTGATGTTCTTTTTTACTGACACCAAGTTTAAAATAAGAATTGAACGCACAGAATATCAATACAAAGCAACTGAAAAACACCTTATTTCAATGGTAGTGGATGGAGAGAGAGGATTTTTGTCCAACCACAAAACAGCAACACATGGGTGCGAAGATGGGCACAACCAGGGGCGGGACTTGACAAAGGGTGAATTAGATTAGTTTAGATTAGATTAGATTAGATTAGATTAGATTAGATTAGATTAGATTAGATTAGATTAGATTAGATTAGGTTAGATTAGATTAGATTAGATTAGATGTGAGGCCATGCAGGAGTCATTAGTCTAAAGTCAGTAACAGACAGTTCCGCTCTTATTTTGATTGATTGAAGTAATTTATTAACAGTTTGCAGAATTACAGTACATTTCAAGCACAACTCAATCCTAAAAAGCTGTTAACTGTGAGTGGACGACCCAATAAAGCACTAGACTTGTTTACAAGAGGGTCCACCATGTTCAATTCATCATAACATTTAACATATATAATATAGCCAAAAAACAGGAATTCATCATCATAAAGGAGGTAAAAAGGGAAAAGAAAACATATACACTTATAGAGTGAGGGGAAAAAGGGGTGCGTGGTGGCGGGGGGATTCAGATTTTACAGGGGCCAGTGTCGAATTGCAGCCGTCCGTAGGTGCCCTTTGAGAGCAGTTTTGAAGGAGTCAAGGGATTTGCATGTCTTAAAGGAGAATTCCATGCTAGAAGGCTTTCTTACCTTTATGTGTAGTTGTTACGTCCCCACCAAAGAGGTCCAGGTGTTATTTTGTGCAAAAGCGCATTATTGGCTATTTCCCCTACCCTACCATAAGCCCTCAATGAATTGTATTGAATTGCATTGAATTGAATGGGGCTATGGGGTGTTATGCTAATTCCCTTATTTCCATCGCTAAAAAAATCTATATTTTGTTGTATATATCCTCTCTGCATAATGTAAATAGTATCCCGAGCGGCACACTTTACTACTTATTTCGATGGAAATAAGCGAATTAGCACAAAAACCCAACCCCCATTGAGGGCTTATATTAGGGGAAATAGCCAATAATGCACTTTTGCACAAAATAACACCTGGACCTCTTTGGTAGGGGACGTAACAACTACAAACAAAGGTAAGAACGCCTTCTAGTATGGAATTCTCCTTTAATGACCGTTGGTAGGGCGTTCCACATTTTGGTGGCATATATAGGAGCTTAAAGTTCTCGGGTTAAGCTTGCTTGTGGAGCCTGATGTCTGCCAGAACAAAGGACCGTCCAAGGAGCTTTGCAGTAGTGTGCCCTGCACCCATAGACAGTAGTGCACCCTGCACCCATAGACAGTAGTGTGCCCTGCACCCATAGACTGTAGTGTGCCCTGCACCCATAGACAGTAGTGCACCCTGCACCCATAGACAGTAGTGTGCCCTGCACCCATAGACAGTAGTGTGCCCTGCACCCATAGACAGTAGTGTGCCCTGCACCCATAGACAGTAGTGTGCCCTGCACCCATAGACAGTAGTGTGCCCTGCACCCATAGACAGTAGTGCACCCTGCACCCATAGACAGTAGTGTGCCCTGCACCCATAGACAGTAGTGTGCCCTGCACCCATAGACAGCAGTGTGCCCTGCACCCATAGACAGTAGTGTGCCCTGCACCCATAGACAGTAGTGTGCCCTGCACCCATAGACAGTAGTGTGCCCTGCACCCATAGACTGTAGTGCGCCCTGCACCCATAGACAGTAGTGCGCCCTGCACCCATAGACAGTAGTGTGCCCTGCACCCATAGACAGTAGTGTGCTCTGCACCCATAGACAGTAGTGTGCCCTGCACCCATAGACAGTAGTGTGCCCTGCACCCATAGACAGTAGTGTGCTCTGCACCCATAGACAGTAGTGTGCCCTGCACCCATAGACAGTAGTGTGCCCTGCACCCATAGACAGTAGTGTGCTCTGCACCCATAGACAGTATAGTGTGCCCTGCACCCATAGACAGTAGTGTGCCCTGCACCTATAGACAGTAGTGTGCCCTGCACCCATAGACTGTAGTGTGCCCTGCACCCATAGACAGTAGTGTGCCCTGCACCCATAGACAGTATAGTGTGCCCTGCACCCATAGACAGTAGTGTGCCCTGCACCCATAGACAGTAGTGTGCCCTGCACCCATAGACAGTATAGTGTGCCCTGCACCCATAGACAGTAGTGTGCCCTGCACCCATAGACAGTAGTGTGCCCTGCACCCATAGACAGTATAGTGTGCCCTGCACCCATAGACAGTAGTGTGCCCTGCACCCATAGACAGTATAGTGTGCCCTGCACCCATAGACAGTAGTGTGCCCTGCACCCATAGACAGTAGTGTGCCCTGCACCCATAGACAGTATAGTGTGCCCTGCACCCATAGACAGTAGTGTGCCCTGCACCCATAGACAGTAGTGTGCCCTGCACCCATAGACAGTATAGTGTGCCCTGCACCCATAGACAGTAGTGTGCCCTGCACCCATAGACTGTAGTGTGCCCTGCACCCATAGACAGTAGTGTGCCCTGCACCCATAGACAGTAGTGTGCCCTGCACCCATAGACAGTAGTGTGCCCTGCACCCATAGACAGTAGTGTGCCCTGCACCCATAGACAGTAGTGTGCCCTGCACCCATAGACAGTAGTGTGCCCTGCACCCATAGACAGTAAGTAGTGTGCCCTGCACCCATAGACAGTAGTGTACCCTGCACCCATAGACAGTAGTGTGCCCTGCACCCATAGACAGTAGTGTGCCCTGCACCCATAGACAGTAGTGTGCCCTGCACCCATAGACTGTAGTGTGCCCTGCACCCATAGACTGTAGTGTGCCCTGCACCCATAGACAGTAGTGTGCCCTGCACCCATAGACAGTAGTGTGCCCTGCACCCATAGACAGTAGTGTGCCCTGCACCCATAGACAGTAGTGTGCCCTGCACCCATAGACAGTAGTGTGCCCTGCACCCATAGACAAATACGTAACAGAACATTGTCTTTACTGGATCATTCGGTACACGGTGACACATTGCTCCAATGAACAGCAGCAGCAGCTGATGCTGGTCGTTCCACCCACAAGGCTGAAAACTAAAGGTGATCGAGCCTTTGCTAGTTTCGCCCCCAGGCTATGGAATGACCTCCCGGAGCACCTGAAATCTGTGGCCTCAGTGGACCTTTTTAAAAAACATTTAAAGACCCACCTTTTACAGGCCTTTGCAACATAGTGCCGTTTGTTCTGTTTTCTCTTTCTTTGCTTTATTTTTCATTATTCTTATTATTAATATTACTATTGTTACTATATATGTTTTTGCTTTTATTGTTGTGAAGCACGTTGTGACTGATGTCTGTGAAATGTGCTCTATAAATAAAATGTACTTACTTACTTACATGTACAGTCAGCATGTGCCCACTGGATGAGGATCTTGTGCCATCATTATGTTCTGTATAGCCATGACATAACTAACTGTACACAGCAGTACACCTTACTGTACATCTGGGACCTGACATAGCCACAGTTCTCCAAAGTGCAGACTAGTAGCCTACATACAGCTTACATCAGATCGGTAATAATGCTGCATTTGAGTTTTCAACTGATTTGCATTAGAAGTCCATCCATCCATCCATCCATCTTCAACCGCTTATCCGTAGTCGGGTCGCGGGGGCAACAGCTCCACCAGAGTGTTCCAGACTTCCCTCTCCAGAGCAACATTAGTGACTTTCTCCTGGGGGATCCCGAGACGTTCCAAGGCCAGTGAGTCGATGGCCTTGGTCTGCCCCGGGGTCTCCTCCCAGTGGGACGTGATCCTTGGTCTGCCCCGGGGTCTCCTCCCAGTGGGACGTGATCCTTGGTCTGCCCCGGGGTCTCCTCCCAGTGGGACGTGATCCTTGGTCTGCCCCGGGGTCTCCTCCCAGTGGGACGTGATCCTTGGTCTGCCCCGGGGTCTCCTCCCAGTGGGACGTGATCCTTGGTCTGCCCCGGGGTCTCCTCCCAGTGGGATGTGATCCTTGGTCTGCCCCGGGGTCTCCTCCCATTAGAAGTGTAATTAGAATTCAATGCTCGCTGTTTGTGAACACCCTGGCACCAGTAACACACAACACATGTATATGCATAATTGTATTAGGTTCTTTGCAATTGTGTAATGATATTTTGATCCACTGTCTCCAAGCTCCAATAACCGCACTTTCACTCTGCTGTCCCTGTTTTGGGCATGTCATTATACAGGCTTCCACCATCACTGTATTATGCGACAGATTGTAAGCTTGTAGATGAGTTATTTTCACTATTCTGTAGGTTTATAGGTTAACCACCTCCTCTCTATTCTCTATACTTCTCTCTCCTGTTTTCTCTTACGAATCCTTTTTTCCCTCTCCTCTCCTCTCCTCTCCTCTCCTCTCCTCTCCTCTCCTCTCCTCTCCTCTCCTCTCCTCTCCTCTCCTCTCCTCTCCTCACTGCACCCCTCCTCTCCTCTCCTCTCCTCTCCTCTCCTCTCCTCTCCTCTCCTCTCCCCTCCTCTCCTCTCCTCCCCTCCCCTCCCCTCCCCTCCCCTCCCCTCCCCTCCCCTCCCCTCCTCTCCTCTCCTCATGCTCATACTGCCTGAGGTGAAGGTATATTGGTATTTGACATGCAACAAAGAACAATGCATCAGCAGCATGCTTGCGTTTGTTTGTGTGTACGTGTGGGCTGAGTGCTCAGTACATCAACACGTGTGTGTGTGTGTGTGTGTGTGTGTGTGTGTGTGTGTGTGTGTGTGTGTGTGTGTGTGTGTGTGTGTGTGTGTGTGTGTGTGTGTGTGTGTGTGTGTGTTGTATTTATTTTAGCCTTGATGACTTTGCATGTGTTATGTAGACAGATGGGAGGTCATTATTGATCTGGCATTCTAGCATTTTATATTGTTTATATTTTCAGCGTGTTTATATTCTGCTGTTAGACAGACAATAGGTCCTTACTTTACTAACTGTATGATCCTAGATGCTCCTATTTCTTGTGTTGTTCTTGCTCAGTGTAAATGGTTCTGGATTAAGAGTGCCTACATTTAAAATTTAAAGTGTCAAATTATATTCATTGCTCATGGCTATGAGATAATTATTCGTTGATGCTCAACACACGTGTGTGTGTGTGTGTGTGCACTAACTTTACAAAGATGTCCAGAACATCGGGACGAACCTGTGTAATTTATGGCTGCTCCAACAGTAGTGGCAAAATTCAACTTATGTAGGAGAGAAACGGAATGTCAAATACATAAGCCTCTACGTCATGATGATTGCCAATGCCCCAGGCCATACATAGCTTTGGTCCCATAGCCTTAAGGACTGAATTAATTAATTTTCATGGCCAAAAAGTGCATTGCATACGTGTGGTGGGTGCGTGGGGGGCTCAGAGTGTGTCCACTAGGGAAAGTAGGCTTTCGTCATCACAAAACCGTTTTTGTATTGGTGAGTAGCAATATTGTTCTTTTTTATTTTAGCAGAAGTCTCTCTCTCTCTCTCTCTCTCTCTCTCTCTCTCTCTCTCTCTCTCTATATATATATATATTGTAATATCAGACATTTTGATTTTGTCTACCCAATTCACTTTTTATATGAAATGCATTTCATTATGATTATGAATGAAATTCACAAGTTAAATTCAAAAGAGGACTACTTTAACCCATGCTCTTAAATGACTCCAAGTGCTATTCTAGTAGCTATTGCTGGTAATAAATGCTCTTGGTTGTATTATGGTGTATGGGACATCTGTGATGAAGTTTTTGTCTGGGGTCCATACACGATTTGTTTTGGAGCACGATGCATTGCTATTTGCTAGTTGTACCTGGAATCCTGATGCTGTTTCCCTCAGAATATATTGTCCATTTCTATGCTTATAGGAATCATGTATTTGTTTGATTCTGTAATTGTTAGCAGACTGCTAAATGTGTGCCCCAAGTTCTTTTTTCTCTGTAGGACATTTAATTTCAAGGATGGTATCGGCATCTATAATACCATCAAGGCTGGCACCCAAGCCAGTTTTCCTCCTCAAAACACTGTACTCCCCACTGTTAGTCATGTGGTCTCCTCAAAACACTGTACTCCCCACTGTTAGTCATGTGGTCTCCTCAAAACACAATAAGATCTGTACTCTCCACTGTTAGTCCTGTGGTCTCCTCAAAACACAATAAGATCTGTACTCTCCACTGTTAGTCCTGTGGTCTCCTCAAAACACAATAAGATCTGTACTCCCCACTGTTAGTCCTTTGGTCTCCTCAAAACACAATAAGATCTGTACTCCCCACTGTTAGTCCTTTGGTCTCCTCAAAACACAATAAGATCTGTACTCCCCACTGTTAGTCCTTTGGTCTCCTCAAAACACAATAAGATCTGTACTCTCCACTGTTAGTCCTGTGGTCTCCTCAAAACACTGTACTCCCCACTGTTAGTCCTTTGGTCTCCTCAAAACACAATAAGATCTGTACTCTCCACTGTTAGTCCTGTGGTCTCCTCAAAACACTGTACTCCCCACTGTTAGTCCTTTGGTCTCTTCAAAACACTTTCTTGCCAAAGGCTCTGATGTTTTGGCCATGCCTAGAGGCTGCATTACCAGCAAAGGCGCCACATTTAATTTGTGTTCTATGCACAGTTTTGTGGGTTTACTTTGTTGGGCACTTCAGAGGCCTCACTACGGGTGATTGAGATATCCCTTTGATCTCTAGTCCTTTATAGTTTGTGCACAATTCTCGATCTCCATCTCATTCTTCTTATTTATTGGTCCCCCTCATATAATGTTTGTACTTTTGTATCTTGTTCTACTGTCTGAATATGTGATGTGAATGTGTGTCCTTTTGTATGTCTGTTTTTAGTGCACTGAAACAAATTCCAATCAACTCTGTTGACATGGAAATAAAGTCTTGAATCTTGAATGTTCACATCACATGTCTTTCAAAAATCACACCCGTGTGAAGTGAGTGGTGCAACTCCGCGTGGGGGTCCCCGGGGGGGGGGGGGAGTTCCAGACGCACAGGAACGCACCCAGGGTGCCGGCCCGGTTCCGGCGAGCCGCCCCGTGTCCGAAACGGTAGAGAAATGACAGAGTTACCATGTGGGGGTCCCCGGAACATCCAGACCCCCAGGATTGCGCCCAGGGGGCCGGGCCGGTTCCGGCGTGCCGCCTGGCGTCCGAAATGGTTGCGAAATGACAGAGTTACCATGTGGGGGTCCCTCTACTGTACCCTCTACTGTACTGTACTGGCACACCCGAAATCATCATATATACAGTTAATATGTGCGTGTGTGTTTGTGTGTGTTAGGTTGCACACAGATGGTGAAAAACAACCATGCTGTTTTCGTGCTCAGACCCAGCCACCCACCCAGCCACCCACCCACCCACACACATAGCTCCGTAAGGGAGTGGTTGCATGTGTAAAATATCATTACAAAGTTTACATTTTGTGTTGAGCACATTGCTCATGGCAAGTGGGGCAGTTCATCATCAGTAACATTTGCTTTGTTCTGTGGCTGTGCAGTCAACACTTTATGCAAAATGGAACCAGGTATGTTGGCAAGACCAGCCATCTCAGGGGCCGCGGGGTGTTGAATGACGTCACGTGTGCTTCCGTCTCAAAGGCCGTTGGCTGTGACTTTCATTTGTGTTTCCCGCGAGGTTCCCCTGGTCTGGCCCTCTGGTGTTCTCAACAGCATCAGGCTGTATCACATTGTCACAGGTGGATTTCGTCCTCCAGGCACAAGCCTCATCCGTGCATGTAAGGCATGTGGGTGTTCTTCCGTTGGCCTATACCATCTGGGAAGTCTATACTCCACACACCTAAAGACAGAACAATGAGGATGAATAGTAAATACTGGTACCACATATAACTCAATAATAAAAAACAATACAAAATATTGTCTGCACTTTATGCCTCTGCCATCTTTTTACGGTAACTTCTATAATCTGAATCCCCCCCCCCCCCTTTTTACTGTATGTTTCTTTTCCCTTTTTACCTCCATTATGATGAATTCCTGTTCTGTTCTTTGTCTATATAGAAGTGTCTATTTTGTAGGTCTCTAAATGTTTTGATGAATTGAACATGGTGGACCCTGTTGTAAACAAGTGTAATGCTTAATTGGGTCGTCCACTCACAGTTAACAGTCTTTGTATTGAGTTTGTGCTCGAAATGTACTGTAATTCTGCAAACTGTTAATACATATTTCAATCAATCAATCAAAAGCGAACCTTCACTATAAGAATTCTACCCAGCGTACTTGTAACGTGATGTGATAATAAGGACTTATTCTGATTCTAGTAAATACTGGTAGTAATTAATGGTAACTAATCAAACGTTTTCAAAACGTACCGTGGTGTTCTTTGTGGGAACAAAGTCCTTTAAGTTGTGGTTTTTGATCCACTTCTGGCGAACATCGGTCCCTGATCTGCACTCCAAGGGAATGTGAACCGAATGGCTGCCGCTGCATATAGACAAGCGTCATGACGTAGACTTTCTCTCCAAAGTTGAATTTCGCCTCTACTGTTGGAGCAGCCATAAACTACACAGGCTCGTGCCGATGTTCTGGGCATCTTTGTAAAGTTAGTGTTAGTAAAATGTTCTGGGCATCTTTGTAAAGTTAGTGTTAGTAAAATGTTCTGGGCATCTTTGTAAAGTTAGTGTTAGTAAAATGTTCTGGGCATCTTTGTAAAGTTAGTGTTAGTAAAATGTTCTGGGCATCTTTGTAAAGTTAGTGTTAGTAAAATGTTCTGGGCATCTTTGTAAAGTTAGTGTTAGTAAAATGTTCTGGGCATCTTTGTAAAGTTAGTGTTAGTAAAATGTTCTGGGCATCTTTGTAAAGTTAGTGTTAGTAAAATGTTCTGGGCATCTTTGTAAAGTTAGTGTTAGTAAAATGTTCTGGGCATCTTTGTAAAGTTAGTGTTAGTAAAATGTTCTGGGCATCTTTGTAAAGTTAGTGTTAGTAAAATGTTCTGGGCATCTTTGTAAAGTTAGTGTTAGTAAAATGTTCTGGGCATCTTTGTAAAGTTAGTGTTAGTAAAATGTTCTGGGCATCTTTGTAAAGTTAGTGTTATTAAAAGGTGTAACGTGAGCAGACGAACACAAGTCACTTTGATGAATTGAACATGGTGGACCCTATTGGAAACAAGTGTAATGCTTAATTGGGTCGTCCACTCACAGTTAACAGCCTTTGTATTGAGCTTGTGCTTGAAATGTACTGTAATTCTGCAAACTGTTAATAAATTCTTCAATCAATCAATCAAAAACTTTTCCATTCACTGTCGTAGAAGACCTGGCTGTTTACGCCGCAGCTACGTTGGCTCCGCCTACAGGAAATACGTTGGCTGCGACCATGGGACCCGTCTGTGGATTTGTCTATCGAGAGCCAATAGGCCTGATTCAATCATCTGTTTAGACACAGATTTTAGACGAAAAAGGAATTTATGCAACTTCCCATGTTATTTTGTTGTTTTTTTTGTCCGTGAATTTTCACTTTCCGTGAATCTTTCTCACATCTGGACTGCACTGTGATGGTATGTGTCTTTGTGGATGTTTGGAGTTGGCATACCCAACAGTTGGTGCATACTTAGTTTAGAATAGTCATTGGTTAGACATGGGTTAAGGTTAGGTTTAGGTGTGCTGCCCCGTAGGTGTGCTGCCCCGTGGGAGGTTAGGTAGGAAACACTGAGGTTAGGTAGGAAACACTACCCTTCCTCTCTGCCTGACCTACTTGTTGTTAACTAGTTGTACGAACGCTTGTTTTCTATTGTTGTATTGTTTATTGGATCTTGTTTAGTCGATACACTTAATTGTTTTAGCTCATGCTCATTTGATTTAGCTATTTTGTCTCATCTGTTTAAGGAAATAGGTAGCTGATATATTGCACTTTTACCTTAGCACTAGGTATACTCTTGGTTGCTTGTTTTTGCAGAAAATGCACTAAAGACTTCTGGTGATTAGTAGTTTTTGTTCCCTACCTATGTTGAATACACTTATTGTAAGTCGCTTTGGATAAAAGCGTCTGCTAAATGACTGTAATGTAATGTAATGTAATGTTTAAGTACTTACCACTCATCTGGTCTGACTAGTCATTGATTGAACATAGACAACCCGTCTCTAACCTAAACATAACCGCAAGCCCGGGAGCAGCGCAGTTCGAGTGGTAGTCC
>NC_136792.1:272580-327647 GCF_951216825.1 Electrona antarctica
GTTTGTTCTATCTGCTCGACCTGATTTACCATCTTGTTTGCTTCATAATAATATTGGTCTGTCACATTTTTACATTAGAAAATGTACTTAGATTCTCCAGAGAAAAAAACGTGTAAATGCCCATGTTAAAGTCACCACTATTTACCGGAAGTGGGCGTGAAAAACGGGCTGTGAGATAGGCCTATTCACCTGTGTCCTGTAGCCCGTTTAGTGTCAGCCAATCATGTGTTGATTGTAGTTATGTTGCACCTGTGTCTAGTTAGTCTTTGTGTCTATTTATACCTCCCAGTGTTCAGTGTTCCCTTGTCAGATTATAGTTTATGTTATGGTGTGTCCAGCCCTTGTATGTCCTGTGTTAGTCAATACATCTCAATTGAACTTCATCTGCCTGCCTTCCTGTGTGGTTGCACTTGGGTCCAACACTTGTCTCATGCCGTGACACAAATTAACTCCCGAATTCTACCATCATACCTGTATATTACTGTATGCCTGCTAAACTTGAGGTTTACGGGGAAATCTAGTGCCCATAATAGCCCGTTAACTCCTCTTTTCACGCAGTGCGAGTCACACCAAAGACTATAAAAATGCTACTCAATGCGCCTCCGGCTCCCAGTTATTCTGTGTGTGTGTGTAGGTCAACTGTCAACACACACATGCAGAGATGACAGATCAGAATCACACACACACACACACACACACACACACACACACACACACACACACACACACACACACACACACACACACACACACACACACACACACACACACACACACACACACACACACACACACACACATTCGCGATTGGTATTTCCAGCAAGTGTAACATCAGTTATTGCGACGGCATCAAGGCCCGCCAAAACACATTTTAGTCGACTAAATCACCTGTAGATTTAGTCGACTAAAATCTTATGACATTAGGTCGACTAAACACTAATACATTCCAGGTGACTAAAATGTGAATAAAACTAAATGAAAACCATACGAGAGACTATGACTGAAACTAAAAATAAAAATGTGTTGCCAAAAACAACACTGCAATTCCGTGGAGGGGCTAGCGCCGCTCAAAAGATTAAGAAACACATTCAAATGAAGTAAATACAATTATCTCCAAATGACTGACAACAACACAATAAACAGTTTGCATTCAGCCTAGCCTCCCCGCGTGCACTGGACAGGAGAGGAACTTCCCAGCATGCATCTGAGCTCTAGCAAAAGGTTTTATTGTCATATTATTGTCTCATTGTCTATGGTGACAGTGCATTGGGGGGAATTTATTTGTTTATAATAATTACTGTCATTGGGTTGTGTTCAGTTCACTATTTATGTTACGGGCACCAAGCGATACTAGGGCTAATTACAGAGAGAAGCCCTCTCTTCTGTGCTCTCTGAATATACATTTGTGTTGCCCTCGGTATCCAACCGGGTGACAAATAATAGCTGTATTAACTTTTACTGTCATTGAAAACAGGCCCAGTGAACAACATTAATGTCAGTCCTGTTGGTTAGGGCTGGGGTGATATCAAAGATATAGGCCTATATCACAATAGTGTTTTAACCAAATACCTTAACCCATTCTGGGCGGGAACCCCTTTTGGTGTTCTAAGCATTATGTTATACTTTAGCTATTGAAAAATAGCAGATCTGCTACGAGCTTGTAGGTCTGCTATTTTTTGAAAAATCGTGAAAATGTGGTGCAAATTTTGAATATAATATTCTTTCAGAGCGAACATTTTTAACTCAAATTTTGTAGAATCTAGTGTCAGGTCTAAATGTAATAGTAATATTGTGACGATATTGTCAGAATGACTATTGGTACTTTTACAGAAGCATAACTCTAATTTTGTAATAATCACAAGTAAAACTAATAATACATGCTCATTTTTTTGATACGAACACACAAACACGGGTACACGGGTACAAAGCCAGTTGTTGGAGTGGTTTGCACCACTCAACAACAAAAACCAGAATAAGACTAACTAACTTATTATGACATCCAAAATGAGGCTGGCAGGGCACTGTGTCAGGCATCCAGAACTAGAGGCTGGCAGGGCACTGCGTCAGGCACCCAGAACTAGAGGCTGGCAGGGCACTGCGTCAGGCACCCAGAACTAGAGGCTGGCAGGGCACTGCGTCAGGCACCCAGAACTTGAGGTAGAACTTGAGTAAATTGACTCTCTATGGGAGCCCACCCAGGACAAAGCCAGGAGGGGAAAGAAGCGTACCACCTATGTAGACGTGCTGCGGCACGACAGCCATGGCTGACAACACTGCAGAGCTCAAGAACCTGATGTTGGATAGGAAATTGTGGAGGGCAGCGATCCAGGAATCCCGAGTTGGTGTTGGCTAGACCTCACTCTCGCAGCAACTAACTATAATATGGATATATTGTCCAGTATATGCGGTTGGGATTTCTCAGTGACGCGGAGCGGGAGTTAGTTGAAAAGCGAGGCCAACTGTGGTGAAACTTAACCATTATTATTCAGGCGGTGGCGAACCTTTGGTGAAAACAGTTGATTTTCACCGCTTTCAGCTTGGACCCCGGGAGGATCAGGGGGATATAGGGTTTAAGTATCATGAATCTTTACTCTTATGTACCTGTCAGTAGTGTAAAGTAACTAAGTACATTTACTCAAGTACTGTAGGCTACTTAAGTACAATTTTGAGGTATTCTTTTTACTTTAGTTGAGTATTTCCAATTGCCAATACTTTTACTTCTACTCTACTACATCTCAGAGCCAAATATTGTACCTTTACTCCACTACAATAATGTGACAACTTTAGCCTAGTTGTAGAACACCTATTTTCTGTAGATTAATTACGTTCTATACTTTTGGTACGTTTTTTTTTTTTTAACTTTTACTCAAGTAAATGTTGAACTTCAGACTTTTACTTGTAAAAGTATTTATGTAATTGCAGTTTTGACACTGCACTTAAGTAAAAAGAAGAAAAAAATATATAACTTTTTCCACCATTGCAATAAAGGCCACCTTGACCTCAACGTTGTTTTACCGGTACGTCACCGTACGTGTGTACCGGTAAGTGGGAAGATACAGCCTGGCACTAATTGGTCAGCTATCCAGCGGCTGACCATTTTAGCTGCACAAGCTTATCGCCCCCGTCAGTTATTTCCTCACCAACTGAACTGACCAACTTGATATGATTTCCACGTTATTGTACCCTGAGGCGATAAAGCTGCAACAGCAATCAGTACTCATTCAGTGCCATGCCTATTTCAGCGAGTCCTATACGGCAGTTATGGCTGCAGGTACAGTATCTTCATCTGTTTTAGCCCAAGCAAGCCTTTTCCTCCATCCTCACCTCATTGACCTGTACCTGCACCCAGAGGGCAGGAGATTCAGTGAGTAATGTCCTGTGTTATTGTGGTTGCAATGGCTTTAATGTTGAGCTGTGAGAGATTCAGCACGGGGAGAATTATATAACACATCATATTAATCCATGTAGGCCTTCATGCCGCATTTTCACCATTTTTCAAAAATAGCAGACCTACAAGCTCATAGCGCGCCACTCGGTGTCACGCTATGAGCTTATCGATCTGCTATTGTTCAATAGCTAAAGTATTACATAATGCTTACGCCCAGAATGGGTTAAAGACTATAGGAATAGGAATAGAACAGAAGCAATAGAATGATGTACATCCCTGTAGGCCGATTCCTATGTCTCAGCGTGAACTGTAGCTCTACCCCAGACTTCAGGGTGAACTGTAGCTCTACCCCAGACTTCAGGGTGAACTGTAGCTCTACCCCAGACTTCAGGGTGAACTGTAGCTTTACCCCAGACTTCAGGGTGAACTGTAGCTCTACCCCAGACTTCAGGGTAAACTGTAGCTTTACCCCAGACTTCAGGGTAAACTGTAGCTTTACCCCAGACTTCAGGGTGAACTGTAGCTCTACCCCAGACTTCAGGGTGAACTGTAGCTCTACAACAGACTTCAGGGTGAACTGTAGCTCTACAACAGACTTCAGGGTAAACTGTAGCTCTACAACAGACTTCAGGGTAAACTGTAGCTCTACAACAGACTTCAGGGTAAACTGTAGCTCTACCCCAGACTGCAGGGTGAACTGTAGCTTTACCCCAGACTTCAGGGTGAACTGTAGCTCTACCCCAGACTGCAGGGTGAACTGTAGCTCTACCCCAGACTTCAGGGTGAACTGTAGCTCTACCCCAGACTGCAGGGTGAACTGTAGCTCTACCCCAGACTTCAGGGTGAACTGTAGCTCTACCCCAGACTGCAGGGTGAACTGTAGCTCTACCCCAGACTTCAGGGTGAACTGTAGCTCTACCCCAGACATCAGGGTGAACTGTAGCTTTACCCCAGACTTCAGGGTGAACTGTAGCTCTACCCCAGACTTCAGGGTGAACTGTAGCTCTACCCCAGACATCAGGGTGAACTGTAGCTTTACCCCAGACTTCAGGGTGAACTGTAGCTTTACCCCAGACTTCAGGGTGAACTGTAGCTCTACCCCAGACTTCAGGGTGAACTGTAGCTCTACCCCAGACTTCAGGGTGAACTGTAGTTCTACCCCAGACTTCAGGGTGAACTGTAGCTCTACCCCAGACTTCAGGGTGAACTGTAGTTCTACCCCAGACTTCAGGGTGAACTGTAGCTCTACCCCAGACTTCAGGGTGAACTGTAGTTCTACCCCAGACTTCAGGGTGAACTGTAGTTCTACCCCAGACTTCAGGGTGAACTGTAGTTCTACCCCAGACTTCAGGGTGAACTGTAGTTCTACCCCAGACTTCAGGGTGAACTGTAGTTCTACCCCAGACTTCAGGGTGAACTGTAGCTCTACCCCAGACTTCAGGGTAAACTGTAGCTCTACCCCAGACTTCATGGTGAACTGTAGCTCTACCCCAGACTTCAGGGTGAACTGTAGTTCTACCCCAGACTTCAGGGTGAACTGTAGTTCTACCCCAGACTTCAGGGTGAACTGTAGCTCTACCCCAGACTTCAGGGTGAACTGTAGCTTTACCCCAGACTTCAGGGTGAACTGTAGCTTTACCCCAGACTTCAGGGTGAACTGTAGCTCTACCCCAGACTTCTCACTAACCGTTTCTCAGAGAGAGGTTATATGCCAATGTAACGCCCGGGATTCGAACTCGGGTCTCCCACGTGAAAGTCCAACATCTTAACCACTAGATATCCCTATGGACCGGGGGAGATATTAGACTTTTGAGGCCATCAGGCAGAGGCTCTGAGCCACTCTGCTACACTAACATAGACCTCGACTCTGCTTATGACAGAGCACTACGCACTGATCGTGAGACGCTTTTACAAAATAAACCAAAGAAGTAATCTGACAGACTTTGTTTCTCCACTCAATATACTGTACACCAGCGGCAGGTTCTAGCAAAAAACATCATTCTAAAACACTGGCATGTCCTTCAAAGTGAACCTCAACACCTGTATTGACCCTCCTCTCTTCTGTTTCAGACGCAGTGGTAGCCTGAGAGACCGTCCGGTCGGGTGCACTCCGATCTCACCCCTGCCCGTCCCTCGTGGCTACCAACCCCCCCAGGGTTGAAGCTGTCAACTGACGTACGTGACCGACGTACGGATGATTGTTTCTTGTTTTTCCGACTTGAGGTGAAGGTGATTGTCCTCCGTGATTTCCAGGGCAGAATGGTTGTATGCGACTAGTTTATAAACGTACCCCTGTTAGGTTAACTTAGGTTAAACGTACTTAACCTAAGTTAAGGTAGGTGGTGATGGTGGTAAGGGGCTAGTGCACTCATTGGGGTATACTGTACTAGCGTGTACAGAAAGGCTCAACACGGTGTGGGTGGTCAGTGCATGCAGGCAATGCGGTCGTGCAAACCGACGAACATTTTTCGTATTAGTTGTAGTCGACAAAAACCACACTGGTGCAAAAGCAGAGCCCACAAAGTCCACAAAGAGGACCCCTGCATGGGTAAGGGGCCTGGAAGAAGAGAAGCAGGCCAGCCACAACCTCCTCAATGACCCCTGCATGGGGAAGGGGCCTGGAAGAAGAGAAGCAGGCCAGCCACAACCTGCTCAATGACCCCTGCATGGGGAAGGGGCCTGGAAGAAGAGAAGCAGGCCAGCCACAACCTCCTCAATGACCCCTGCATGGGGAAGGGGCCTGGAAGAAGAGAAGCAGGCCAGCCACAACCTGCTCAATGACCCCTGCATGGGGAAGGGGCCTGGAAGAAGAGAAGCAGGCCAGCCACAACCTGCTCAATGACCCCTGCATGGGGAAGGGGCCTGGAAGAAGAGAAGCAGGCCAGCCACAACCTGCTCAATGACCCCTGCATGGGGAAGGGGCCTGGAAGAAGAGAAGCAGGCCAGCCACAACCTGCTCAATGACCCCTGCATGGGGAAGGGGCCTGGAAGAAGAGAAGCAGGCCAGCCACAACCTCCTCAATGACCCCTGCATGGGGAAGGGGCCTGGAAGAAGAGAAGCAGGCCAGCCACAACCTCCTCAATGACCCCTGCATGGGGAAGGGGCCTGGAAGAAGAGAAGCAGGCCAGCCACAACCTCCTCAATGACCCCTGCATGGGGAAGGGGCCTGGAAGAAGAGAAGCAGGCCAGCCACAACCTGCTCAATGACCCCTGTCTTTAGGCAGGGGCTCCCCACAACCTGCTCAATGACCCCTGTCTTTAGGCAGGGGCTCCCACAACCTCCTCAATGACCCCTGTCTTTAGGCAGGGGCTCCCACAACCTCCTCAATGACCCCTGTCTTAGGCAGGGGCTCCCCACAACCTGCTCAATGACCCCTGTCTTAGGCAGGGGCTCCCCACAACCTGCTCAATGACCCCTGTCTTAGGCAGGGGCTCCCCACAACCTGCTCAATGACCCCTGTCTTAGGCAGGGGCTCCCACAACCTGCTCAATGACCCCTGTCTTAGGCAGGGGCTCCCCACAACCTGCTCAATGACCCCTGTCTTAGGCAGGGGCTCCCCACAACCTGCTCAATGACCTCTGTCTTAGGCAGGGGCTCCCAGATCGGGGACAGGGTGGCATTCCGACGCACCGCCATTCCTCTTATACGTGGCTTCCACGTGTGGTTAGGGATCAGTTAGTGATGCGTCGGGGTCGGAATGACGGTGCAGGGTCGGAATAGTGGGAGAACGAGCCCTTCTTTATCCTACTTCTGCCTCTCCTTTCCTCTCAAGCCTTCCTCTACACTAGCACAACCTTCCTCTACACTAGCACAGCCTTCGTCTACACTAGCACAACCTTCCTCTACACTAGCACAACCTTCCTCTACACTAGCACAGCCTTCCTCTACACTAGCACAGCCTTCCTCTACACTAGCACAACCTTCCTCTACACTAGCACAACACGCCACATTATGTGGCATATCTCACACCAAGGCCACAGCAAAACAAAAGCCATGTATCATTTCAGTCATAATTGTCAGACAGCTCCGAGTACAGTACAGTACAGTACAGTACAGTACAGTACAGTACAGTACAGTACAGTACAGTACAGTACAGTACATCCATTTAGCGGTTATGTAACTGTTTCTTTTCAGATGAAGCCATTCACCACTTTAGTGTCCGTCTCCATCCTGCCATGGCACGGTGCTATAGACACTGCAGCGAGATCAACGTGACACTGCGTTACACACGGACGTGTTATTGCTACGATGTCCCGACACGAGTGCCTGATGTTTTGGCTTAAGCCATTTAGACCTGAGGACGATTCTACAAATGCCTTCTAAATCCTGACAGTTTTCTGAGAAACCTCATGTCAGTCGTTCTCAAACATTTTCATGTCAAGGAACCCCGAGATTATTATGTAATTGGCCCGCCGACCCCCATCTGAAAATATGTTGTTCCAGGGACCCTCCCAGAAGCAAAGATTTGAGTTAAAAACTTGCTCTGAAAGAATATATATTCAATGATTTCAGGCACATTTTCACGATCTTTCAAAAATAGCAGACCTACAAGCTCGCTATGAGCTGGTAGATCTGCTATTTTTCAACAGCTAAAGCATAACATAATGCTTAGAACACCAAAGGGGGTTCCCGCCCAGTATGGCTTAATTTGATTCTTTCACGAGATGTGAGCTAACATGCTGAAGCCATCGCCTGGGGACGGGCCAAGGCGCTACCGATATAATGATGCATCATATCTGGGCAGTGACTTGACATAATGTGAGACGTAACTTGACATAATGTGAGACGTAACTTGACATAATGTGAGATGTGACTTGACATAATGTGAGATGTCCGACTATAGGGGCTTTTCAGATTATTCTCATCTAACATGCATGTTCTGTCACTATTATGATAAGGACCTTGTTGATGCTCTGCAACAAGGACAAACTACAGGCCTAACATTGTTCCCACTGAAAGAAAGTGGCACTAAATCTGACATTGTAAATGTAATGTGGGATGACAATGACATGATACATTAGCATTTGGCTTATCCTTTCTCGCATGTGTGTTATCTGCAGTGGTGTAAAGTACATTTAATTATTACTGTACTTAAAGGGAAACTAAACCCTTTCTGCATGTTAATGACGTAAAAGACATATGTAGCCACTTGTTCGAAAGCCCCCCTGTAAAAAAATAGCTAAAATCTCTGAAACGAAAGAAAGCATCAAATTAATAAATACATACATAAATAACACTCACTAAAACAAGGACCTTTGGTTGAAAAACAAAAAACTAAGTTTTCCTATAAAAAATAGTGCTCTTTTTCCAATGACGTCTCACATTAGTCATGTTTTCTTACGTATTCATGTGTCATTATTTGTGACGTTATTTTGTGTGACGGTCAGTGTTCACATTCAGCTCATATGTTCACTAATGGTGTTGTTTGAAAAGACATGGATAATTTAATTCTCCCATTTACAGCCGGACAACTTTCACAATTCTTTGTGATGTTTTGTCAGCATTTAGGCGGTTTTCCTTCTAACGTGTGATGTTCCATTAGCCTGTATTATTAGCCTGCATACGTCCTCCTAATGGGCCCGGTGGCGCCTCTATGTCTGGGGTGTACTGTCGGATGGGTTAACCCATTTAGACCTGAGGACCATTCTACAGATGTCTTCTAAATCCTGACAGTTTTCTGGAAAAACCCAGTCGTTCTCAAAGATTTTAATGTCAAGGACCCCCAAAAATATATGTAACTGGTCGACTGGTCGTTTTTGTTATTTGTTTTTGCTTAATGTAAATCGCTCTGGATTAAGACCATCTGCTAAATGCCTAAATTGTAAATTGTCGCCGACCGCCCATCTGAAAATATGTTGTTCCAGTGACCTCCCAGAAGCAAAGATTTGAGTTAAAAAATGTTCGCTCTGAAAGAATATATATTCAAAGATTTGCACCACATTTTTAAAAAATAGCAGCGCTACAAGCTCATAACGCGGCACTGAGTGCCACGCTACGAGCTTGTAGATCTGCTATTTTTCAACAGCTAAAGTATAACATAATGCTTTAAAACACCAAAAGGGGTTCCCGCCTAGAATGTGTTAATGTGTGATGTGTGCTGTTGGCTGGGTGATCTTTTTATGGCCTCCATAATGCTGTTCTGAATGTAACTGCTGAAAGCCTGTCAGCTAGACACACACACACATCTATGTAATCTCTTTAATGGACTCTGTGGACTGGACATCGCACGCACGCACGCACGCAGGCACGCACGCACGCACGCACGCAGGCGCACACGAACACACGCACACACGCACACACACACTTTCATGCTTTGTTTGAGTCCACAGATTATATTAGACCTAAGGGGGATGAAATATAACAGGGTTAGACAGTTCATGAACACCTGAGGGTACACGACTACACGTCACCTTCTCCTCCACAGGAAATAGAGCAGTATTTGGTGAGTTGTTTTGGCCTTTGTTATTTGCCAGCCAGCAATATTCAATTCAATTAGCCTTTATCGTCTCCGAGGAGACATTTGTCTTGGGCACCAAGAGACAGCATTATACATTACTGTACGTACGTACGTACGTACGTACGTACGTACGTCTAGTCTAACTTGGACTCAGGGGGGTGGATGCCTCTGCCTTGCATAGTCCCCAGTGAATAGGCAGGTTGCCCTTCACTGGTAACCTTACTTTGGATTTTAAATATATTAAGGTATTGTAGGCTGGGATTTTACAAAAAAAAATCCCCCCCCTTTTAAATACATACAGACATACAGACCTACATACATACATACTTATAAGGTATGCCATCTGGTGGCTAATGAACCAAACACATTCTCAGAAGTTGAAGCAGTTTTAGAGGACCCACTTTTAGGCCAGTGCAACAGAGCATGCTTTTGCCTTTTTTAAAACCTTACCCATTTTAACCAAATACATACACAGACATACAGACAGACATACAGACATACAGACATACAGACATACATACATACATACATACATACATACATACATACATACAGACATACATACATACATACATATACATACATACATACATACATACATACATACATACATACAGACATACAGGGGGCTCCTCTGATGGGGTGCCCTCAAATAACCCTCTCTCCAGGTCATAATAATACTCCTGTTCCATGGTTATATACCACTAACCCTCTGCCTTTCTCCATTCCTTCCCTTTATTTTATCCATTATTAATTGCTTTTATCATTATTTTATTATTTTATTATTTTATTATTTTATTATTTTATTATTTTATTATTTTATTATTTTATTTGTTGACTTTATCATCCTATCTTATCATTGGGATACAGTACAGCTATACTATAGCCCTTATATTATTTCTCCCCCCATAAACAAACCCCCACCATTCGCCCCCCCCACCCCCCCCCCCCCCCCCCCCCACACTCCCAGACCAACCATACCATGGCACCACCACCTTGGACACCCCCACACTTAGCTCCACCCACAGAACACACCACCCTACTTCTAACTTCCTTAGGGTGTTGGCTCTCTCTTTGCCCCAAACTCCTCTGAAGAAGCTGCAAGACAGCGAAACGTCAGGACCTTTTAGAGTAGACCCTTTTATTGTTTTCTTTGCTTTTAAGTCTTGGTTGCACCTTTTAATCAATAAATTTGATTTTAAATACAATTTTTATATGGGGGGCCCAACCCTGGTCTCAACTACATGCCGTAGTTGAGACGAACGGCTTACCATCTCCACCACTGAGCCCTCAGATCCAGCAGCCGTCAACACCTGCAGGAGCAGCTGTCCAACCCACAGCGGGAGAGGCTCCAGTGTCCAGGCGCAATCCAGCAAAAGGTGGTAAGGGCCCAACCCTGGGCAGCACATACTACAGCTGCTCACCTCATATGGCATTGTGTTTTTAATTTTAATTTGTTGATTGAAGTGCTTCCACACTTAACCCCATTCCCTTTTGTTAGGACCTAGCCACCACCCTCACCATGCAACATCCCTCTGCACACAGATTTCCCCGTAGACCCACATATGCCCAAGTAGCTAGACCACCCTTCACCAACAGATATCCCCCTATACCCCTGTCTTCACATACCCCTACTACACGACCCCATCACCCTGTACCTAACAGCCAGCCCCCCCTTGGTCACCCTCCCGATGAAGCCACCAGGCAGACAGCCAAACTGTATTTTAAATTAATTCAAGCTGTACACCATGGAGAGGTGGCTGAGAGGGCGCTCCGGACAGGGTCCTTCCCTGTTGGGATGATGAGACAGGTGAATAAACTCACCACCTTCATCTAGCCTGCCTGCCCCACTGAGACCACCACCACGCAGGTGGCCCACAACACACACCACTGGATGAACACAAACATGCATATATTACAAACACACTACACAGACACCATAGACACACTCACACCAGACATACACCCACATAACCCTATGGCCTATACCATTGCCATAGGATGGGCACATAAACGATACACACACAGACTGACACATGCAACCCTAACCCGGGTTAGCAACATACTACAGATACAGACACCCACACAACACACACAGCCAACCACACAACACACACAACACACACAGCCAACCACACAACACACACAGCCAACCACACAACACACACAACACACACAGCAAACCACACAACACACACAGCCAACCACACAACACACACAACACAGACAGCCAACCACACAACAACACACACAACACACACAGCCAACCACACAACACACACAACATAGACAACCAACCACACAACACAGACAACATGCACCGACACAACTCCATACACAGCAACATTTCACACACACAAACCGTTACAACATACATACACAAGCAAACACATTCTCAACAACACACACCGCCCCCCCTCCACCTCACTCGAGACCTCCCAGTAGCTCTGCTAGTGCTCGGCCTGGCCTTCTCCCACACCCTAGGACCCCAGCCCAAGTGTTCCCCCCTCCTTTAGGCAGGAACACTTCGCCGCCAGCCTTACTCCCAACGCCTTCCATCCCACCCCTTCTCACCATCCCTACAACCAGGCGGCCGGCCATTCCACCCCTCCTCAGGACCCCCACAGACAAGCGACCTGTCATCCCCAGTGCCCCCCGCCCACTACCCAGACCCATATGCTCGCTGTCCCTGGGGAGACGTCCGGAGGCCTTTACTCTGGCGCCCCCCCAGCCACAGAGAGCAAAACCCAATAGGACCAGCTCCCGGTTTACCCCTACAACCCCCCTCCCCCCGGTCCCGGAGGACTCTACACTGCCTTCCTCTTCTGCACCCGGACCCCCTAACAGGGTTCGGGAGGTGGAGGTGGCGGGCAGCTCACCCCATCCCCTCCCTTCTGCCTCCTCGACACCCAAGCCTACCCACAGGACCACTGGAACCTCTCCCCGTTTCCAACCCATAGAGTACTCCACCTGTGAGGAGTCCACAGCCCCAAGCCCACTCCAACCCACCTCACTAGTCCTTCCCACCACACCCACCACTCCCCAGCACACCCCAACATCAGTCATTTAATTAAATTCCATTTCCCTTTCCCCCACAGGAGGCGCCGGTGTGAAGCGCGGGATCGGTACCCTAGGATCCCGGGTAATGATGAGTAGGCCACTATACGGCAACAACCGTGACCAAACAGGCCCCTCTGAACCCTGTCAGAACCACCCGATCCCGCAGCCTCTCACTACTGGCGCCTCACAGCCACACACGTCACCACCCCCTCCGGCCCCAGCACTTCCCTGCATACCTACATATCACAAGGCCAGGCCTAAGAGAAAGGTGCAGGACTGGAACATTTTGGTCCGAAAGCCGGTGGCCCTCTTGGGGGACTCCAATTTAAATAGAATCCCACCATCACACCACACTACTATGCAAATAGACAGCTACCCTGGGGCGACCTTCAACCACATGACCAAGGTCTTTGAAAAGGCGGAGGTTCACCCCAGGGTAGAAGAAGTGATTCTCTCGGTGGGCATCAACTGCAAGGACAATGATACGGACCAGACCTCCTATAGGCAGCTGAATGGAATGCACAAGGAGGCACAACGGACTTTTCCGAACGCAACCATCCGTATTCCCCTCATCAACTTCTCCCAGTTCCTAACACCCAACCAGAAAAAGAACATCACACTCATGAACCAGTACATATCAACACATTTCCCATACATTCCACCAGTTGACCCCGGCCAGTTTCACACAGAACCCGACAACATACACTGGACACACACCACAGCAGTCACAATTTTTAACCATTGGTGCACACAGTTAAATTTTCCCTAAACAGGAGCCGAAGCCTGGATTCCTGTCCTACCTCTCCTCTCCCTTTGGTACCTACCTTGTTCCCAACAGGCTCCCCTCCTCCTCCCTCTCTTTCTCCCCCCCTCCCCCCTCCCCCCTCTCCCACACCGCCCATCACCATTCTTCCCCCCTCTTCCTCTTCCTCTCAACCTCCAACAGCCATTCAGTCCCTCCGACTAGCACCTGACCCCCACTCCAATGTGTTGAACCTGTCCAGGTCTGTCCGTCTCACGGCCGCACAGGCCCAGTTGCTGGAGAGGGGCCTCGCCTACATTCCTCGACCCACAAAGACAGACTGGGAGGCACTTCGAAGGGACACCCACAGATACCATAGGAGACTTAAATTAATAGACTTTTTCAAAGACACACAGACAGACGGACATACACCTTTTGTCCTGCCCTCCACCTGGGAGCCAAAACTCTCCCAGGTGGACGGCAGGATACGAGGCCTCATACAGCTAGATAACCATACACTCAATCAGTACCACCCATCACCAGACAGACCTGACAACCTGACCACAGACGAACGGAACAGCATCACAACACTGCGGAACAACACACAAATAGTTATTAAACCAGCTGACAAAGGCTCAAAAATAGTAATTTTAGATAATTTCCAATACACATATGAAGCCAACAGACAACTATCCAACACAAGATACTACACTCACATAGCAGCCAGCATACAGCCACAGACTCAGGTCAAACTCAGACAAATCATTACAACACTCTATCACCAAAACTACATCACATCCAAACAACGCGACTTCCTCTATGGACCTGATAACCCCAGACCTAGAATATTCTATCTACTACCCAAAATCCACAAGGATCCACAGACTTGGACTATTCCCTTCGAGGTGCCTCCCGGCAGACCTATAGTGTCAGACTGCAGCAGTGAATCCTACCACATAGCACAATACATAGACCACTTCCTCAACCCCCTCTCCACTATACACGCCAGTTATTTAAGAGACACATATGATTTCCTAGAAAAAATCAAGCCCATAGCCGTGCCACCACACACATACATTTTCACCATAGACATTGACAGCCTTTACACCAACATACATACAGCCACTGGTTTACAGGCAGTTAGAAATCTTTTCCAGACACACCCGGACAACACTAGACCAGACAATGCCATTTTACAACTATTAGAACTCAGTCTCAATTGCAATGATTTCACCTTTAATAACAAACACTACTTACAGATGGAGGGCACGGCTATGGGTAAGAAATGTGCACCCGCTTATGCAAACATCTACATGAGTGAGTGGGAGAGAGAGGCCTTGGCAAAGTGTCCACTACAACCCACCATGTATTTTCAGATTTTTAGATGACATCATAGGGCTCTGGCCACACACCTTACAACAGTTTGATGCATTTTTACAGATTTTGAACACACACCATGCTTCCATAACCATCAAACACATCATTCATCCAACAGAGATTAACTTCCTGGACACCACCGTATTTTTTCATACAATAGATCATACACATAAACGACTACTGACAAAAATATATTTTAAGGACACAGACACACACGCACTACTCCATAAACACAGCTACCACCCAAAGCACACCTTTGCAGGAATCATCAAATCACAAATCATTCGGTTTTTCAGGATTTCATCCAATAGGGAACATTTTAATCAAGCCACACAGACACTTTTCACAGTCCTCAGAAGGAGAGGCTACAGCAAGAGGTTCTTGCGTACAATCAGGAGCAATGCCCTGGCCTCTCTCTCCCCCACCCAGTCACTCTCCACAAACACTCTGCCGCCCACCCCTAACCCTCCCACCCCTAATTCTAACCCTAACCTCAGCCCTAGCTTTCCTCCCCAGCAACATCAGAGCATGCAACAGGAGCAGAGGCCTCTCTCTGGCGCGGGGACAGGGACGGACCTGGACGGGGCCCACGCATTACCCTCTCCTCTATGTCCTCCCTTCTCCAACTCTTCTTCTCACTCTATACAGTCCACCGGCTCCTCTACCACTACAACACTAGTCCCATTAATAACTACATTCTCACATACTCTCCAACCACTACACCATAAATTCAAACAGAACTTCGCCACTACACAACAATCCTACCCCCCATTACAAACACATCAGGTCATCTCTGCACTCAGAAGGAACAGGAACCTGGGAGACCTCCTTGTGCATTCCACATTCTCCACTTTACCTCCCAAGCCCCCACAGCCACATACACTCCATTTTAAGCCCCGCAAATTCATCAACAACCCCCATAGTCACACTTCCTCCCCCATTCAGGATCCCCTGTCTCTGACCACCCCCAATATAGTTTATATCATCACCTGCACACAATGTCATAAACATTACATAGGAGAAACCAGTCACACATTAGAAACACGCCTCAAACAACACCTATATCACATCAAACGAGCAGACCTACACACTACCCTGTACACACATTTTCAATCCCATCCCATCGCTAACCTCATCGTTTCAGGTCTGGAATGTGGAGTCCGATGGACCAGTGGACAGCGGAAACTAATGGAGCATAGATGGATTAATAAATTGCAAACAGTAACACCCACTGGTCTAAATGAAAGAAGCTGACTATCAAACACCCACATAGTACACTCACACCTCATTCATTTTTATGTTCATCTTTCTGTTCAATTAAATAAATTGTATCCAGGCCTTGCTGTGAACTTTTACTCTTTTAGGTTGTTTTATTAATGTCCATTTTTTACCAAGTATATCCATTTTACCATTGTGTTTTAGAGGATGGGTTCGGACCATGGTTTAGGTATGCGGTCTAGTCTAACTTGGACTCAGGGGGGTGGACGCCTCTGCCTTGCATAGTCCCCAGTGAATAGGCAGGTTGCCCTTCACTGGTAACCTTACTTTGGATTTTAAATATATTAAGGTATTGTAGGCTGGGATTTTACAAAAAAGCCCCCCTTTTAAATACATACAGACATACAGACATACATACATACTTATAAGGTATGCCATCTGGTGGCTAATGAACCAAACACACATTCTCAGAAGTTGAAGCAGTTTTAGAGGACCCACTTTTAGGCCAGTGCAACAGAGCATGCTTTTGCCTTTTTTAAAACCTTACCCATTTTAACCAAATACAGACAGACAGACAGACAGACAGACAGACAGACAGACAGACAGACAGACAGACAGACAGACAGACATACATACATACATACATACATACATACAGACATACAGACATAGCCTACGTACGGTTCTATACGCCCTACAGTACGTATATAGCCTACATCAGTATCTTCCTAATACCTCATTTTATCTAAATCATAAAATCTTCATAGGGATTCCGCCTCTTAAGCCCTATAACCACACCAAAGGGTCAAGACGACGGTCCAACCACGAAACGGCAACCAATGTGTGTGAAGAGGGGTACAGCCATGGGCGGGACCAACCAATGTGTGTGAAGAGGAACACAGCCATGGGCGGGACCAACCAATGTGTGTGAAGAGGAACACAGCCATGGGCGGGACCAACCAATGTGTGAAGAGGAACACAGCCATGGGCGGGACCAACCAATGTGTGAAGAGGAACACAGCCATGGGCGGGACCAACCAATGTGTGTGAAGAGGGGTACAGCCATGGGCGGGACCAACCAATGTGTGTGAAGAGGAACACAGCCATGGGCGGGACCAACCAATGTGTGTGAAGAGGAACACAGCCATGGGCGGGACCAACCAATGTGTGAAGAGGAACACAGCCATGGGCGGGACCAACCAATGTGTGTGAAGAGGGGTACAGCCATGGGCGGGACCAACCAATGTGTGTGAAGAGGAACACAGCCATGGGCGGGACCAACCAATGTGTGTGAAGAGGAACACAGCCATGGGCGGGACCAACCAATGTGTGAAGAGGAACACAGCCATGGGCGGGACCAACCAATGTGTGAAGAGGAACACAGCCATGGGCGGGACTTAACAAAGGGTGAATTGGTCTAGTGTGAGTTGTTGAACACGTTTCTTTCTTACTGTAAAAAGTACCAGAACTGAAGTTGATTTTCCGGGCTATGTTATACCTACAGTATGTTAGGGTGGCGGTGGCTCAGCGGTAGAGTGGCCGGATGGTAACCGCAAGGTCGCCAGTTCGAACCCTGTGGGCTCCCCCAGAGTTATAGTGTTGAAGTGTCCTTGAGCAAGGCACTGAACCTCTGATTGCTCCTGATGTGCTGGTCGGTGCCTTGCATGGTTTCCGCCGCCATCGGTGTGTGAATGTGTGTGTGAATGTGTGTGTGAATGTGTGTGTGAATGGGTGAATGTAATGCACCATCTATGTAAAGCGGCGCTATATAAATGCACCATTTACCATTTATCTATTTCATCGTACCATGTTGATAAAGACATGTACAAGTAAGACGCGCGAACGCAGCTCGTAAATTGCAATAACAACAATTAGAATAAATTACGTACTTTTTTAAGGCTTTTTTTAAGTTCTCTTTTTTTAAAATATTTAATTTTTAAGTGTTTTTTTTAAGTTCTTTTTTAGTGTGTGTATGTGTGCGTGCGTGTGTGTGTTTTTTTCTTTTTAAGTTTTTTCTTTTTAAGTTTTTGTTTTAAGTTAAGTTTTTTTTAAGTTAAGTTTTTTTTAAGTTAAGTTTTGTGTGTGTGTGTGTGTGTGTGTGTGTGTGTGTGTGTGTGTGTGTGTGTGTGTGTGTGTGTGTGTGTGTGATACAGCTGCGCCCTCTGGTGGCGGGCGGGTGGTGTTACAGCGTGACACACAGACACACACACACACACACACACACACACACACACACACACACACACACACACACACACAGACAGACATGTTCTGCTAGGTCTCATAGTTAGTGCTCACTGGGTTCGCAATCAGTAGGATGTACAGTATGGTACATTCCTTTACATATAACATATGGGGCGTAAACAGCCCAATCAGTAGGATGTACAGTATGGTGAATTCCTTTACATATAACAATCAGTAGGATGTACAGTATGGTACATTCCTTTACATATAACAATCAGTAGGATGTACAGTATGGTACATTCCTTTACATATAACATATGGGGCGTAAACAGCTCAGTGAATCAGGCACAATGTGGCAGAGCAGATGGCAATAAAGAGATCTGACACAGGTTCATGACATCAGCTCATATTGTGGAGAAAAAGAAAAAAAAACCCTTTGAAAGCTTTGAAAATCATAGCAGTTTGAAGTCTTAAGTTTTGCTCACATGGATTACTACCATTAATGTATCTAATTGATTGAAAATTTGGCCACGTTTAATAAGAACATCATGCATGGTACATTAGCACACCTCAAAATGTTAAACAATCAAAATGGTAAATGGTAAATGGTGCATTTATATAGCGCCTTTATCCAAGGCGCTTTACATAGATTGTGCATTACATTCACCCATTCACACACCGATTGCGGCGGAAGCCATGCAAGGTACCAACCAGCACATCGGGAGCAATTTGGGGTTCAGTGTCTTGCCCAAGGACACTTCGACATGTAGACAGGAGGAGCCGGGATTCGAACCGCCGACCCATGGATCATTGGACGACCTGCTCTACCTCTTGAGCCACAGTCGCCCACAAACAAAAGTTTTCAAAGATTTGTCTATTTGCTTTTGACTATCACCAATTAATTAAAGTGTTTTTTTTTGTATCCTCATCCTGACTAAAACATTAATTGGCATAAGTCCTATCTGTCTTCTTTGAAGAATGTGGTCTAATGACAAGCTGTGGATACTGTGTTTTTTCCTTCATTGTGGCGCTTGTTTCTACATTAATCCATTCTGGGCGGGGACCCCTTTTGGTGTTTTGAGCAGTTGAAAAATAGCAGATCTACAAGCTTGTAGGTCTGCTATTTTTGAAAAATCTTGAAAATGTGGCGCAAATTTGGAATATATATTCTTTGAGAGCTTTTGTAGTATTGTCCTCAGGTCGACATGGGCCTACTAGCCTGACCTAGTAGCCACTTGTTGCTAGCGCCGTAGCGCGTCGCGAGCGCTTTCAAACTGTTTTCAGTCAGACCACGTGATGTACAGTACCAGCAATAGGAATTCTAGGAATGTCAGCGGACCTTTAAACAACATGAAGACATTTCTACCCCGCTGTCTCCCACTGAAATGAGTAAACTTATTTACCCATTAAGACCTGAGACCAGATTCTACAAAATCTTCCAAAGATTCCATCTTCCAAATCACGATAGTTTTGTGAAAAACCTGTTTCTATATCAGTAGTTTTCAAACTTCATGTCAAGGACCCAAATAATTATATGTAATTGGCCGCCGACCAATTCCAAGAAGCAAATATTTGAGTTAAACACGTTCACTCTGAAATAATATATATTAAAAGATTTGTGCCACATTTTCACGATTTTTCAAAAATAGCGGATCTACAGATTTAGCTATTTTTCAATATAGCTAAAGTATAACATAATGCTTAAAACATGGGGTTCCCGTCCTGAATGGGTTCATATTTCTTATGCTACCCCATTATTGTACACTTAGGCCTATTGAATGTTTTCATAGGCTATAGCAATGCCACACTAGGCTAATGTGCAATTTATAATACCATTAACATAATGCAGTGTTAAATATGACATTTGCCATTTGCTCCATGTTTGCTCCTAATTGCTCCTATTTGCATAATATGAGAAATTACAATGGATCCATTGAACAGAAATACACAGGTTATTGACCCATTCCGTAATGGGTCTCATGGTCGCAGCCTACGTATTTCCTGTAGGCGGAGACAACACATACTAAGCATTAAAGTATGAGGTATAAAGTATAGCAGCCTTGTGTTCCTAAAACAGAACGATTGGGTATTGGGTAAGACTGACGTTATGTATCTTTCAGGACCTTTGTCTCAACCATTACTATATGGCTCTGGTCTCAGCCACCGCGGTAGATGACATTCCGTTTTTTTTTAATGTTGCCACTACTGTTGGAGCAGCCATAAACTACACAGGTTCATCCCGATGTTCTGGGCATCTTTGTAATGTTAGTGTTAGTAAAAAGCAGGTAAAAGAGTAACGTTTGAGGCAGACTAACATCAGTCACTTTTCCATTCACTGTAGTAGAAGCTTGGTGCGGGGAAACCGCAGATGAGTCGTCTCCGCCTACAGGAAATACGTAGGCTGCGACCATGAGACCCGTTACGGAATCGATCAATAGGCTAGATCCTGACTGATGTATAGCAGAACAAACAGTCACTGGATGTCAAGCCCAGCTACCACGGTTTGATCCATAGACGTATAAACATAGACGCCCTTTCCGGCTCTGAGGTGCGTGTCACAATGGAAGGCACAATTTTCCCCGAGATTCCTTGCAAAGCATTTGCCTTCAATGAGCAGCTTCCGCGTGCGTAACATAAGTCCCGGAAAAGACGCGCTGTGATTGGCCAGTAGTCACTTGAGTGACAGCGAGAGTAGGAGTCGCATGAGTGACGTCACTTGGGCGGCGACGCAGCGTGCCTTCAGCAAACGCCTTCAGCCACTTCTAAATAAGAAAGCTGCGGAGAACTGTTGCTTTGTGTTAATGGTTTCTGTTAGTAATCTAATCCCCCCTGGCTCTGATATTGTATTGTTGTATTAATAACATTGTTGTTTGTGTTTGTTTGCTTGTCTTGTTTTGTATTGTAATGTGTTGTCATGACTGTTATAAGGATTTATTTAAAAAAAACAAAAGCCTCCAGCACTGCACTTCCGCTTCACTTCCTGCCTTCATTGGGATACACGTCGCTCCAATGAACTGCAACGGCCAGTGAGGCATCTATTTTGTGTTATATGGTTTGATCCCTGAAGGCATGACTCTGACGTTGAGGTGGGTGTGATTGACAGACCAATGGACTTCCATAATAGAGCGCCCAAGTCCTGCCGTCACTCGCTCATCCCCTGGTTGGTTCACGGAATAACATGCGGGCTCATCTTAAAAATCGTTTCATATAAGTGTTGTGGTCCAAAAATAAACAAGCTGTCTCTGCGTTATTGTCAGGGAGGTGTCTCTGTATCATGTGCGACAGTCAGTCACTCATATATGATACAGTCTGTTTCTAGCAAAAATGTATTCTAATTCAGTAGCTGTAAAAATAGCGTTTTCTCTCAGTCAGTTGATTCTTTTCATATCCATGTGAGTGAAACGGCCGGGATGATTCGTTTATTTTTCAAACACAGTTATTATAAAATCCCCCCTATGGGGATTACAATGCAAATAAAAAGTACATGAACCCCATGGATTTGCACCCTCTACCGATATTGACGTCAGACTTGTGGTACTCTATATCAGTTGCCAAATGGTGCCACGTATTGAAACCACTGCAGTCTGCATGGGAAGAATCCATCATGAGACGTCACGTGGGTTAACATGAAGTTTGATGACTAATGTCTTACACTTGCCAAGTCAGAACAGACCTTTCTCTTTCCCCTGGCTCTGTATAGCAGCAAAACGTCTGCAGTATATTGTTGTGTTGATTGAAATGGTGTCCTTTGAGGTGAATCACTGGACCTCTCTACTCGGAATGTCTGAATCTGAAACAGATTAGCAGCTAACAGCTATAACATATCTTCGCAATGACGTTTTGAACGGTCGTACTTTAGGCTTTGACTTTGAACAAGTAGACTTTGAGATAGTCGGGGGGGGGGGGGGGGGGGGGGCATATTTGTCACGATCTGTTGTGTGTGGTGAGGACAGAGGCAGAGTTCAATATTTTAAAACAGAGAAAACGTCACAATCAGAAACTAGCAAGATAAAAATACTAAACATTATGTGACAGCAAACAATGACTGACTGGGGAACAAGACTAATATACACATGAGGAGTGAATATAGGGCAGTGGATCCCAAACGTTTTCATGTCAAGGACCCCCAAAATGACACTAATTATCCCACCGGACCCCCATTTGGAAAGACATGCTAGGGACCCCCCATAAGAGAAGATTTTTAGGGTTCTAGCAGTGATTCTCAACCATTTTAATTTCAAGGACCCTCAGTTTGACATGTAATTAGGCTACAGACCCCAATTTAACACGATGCACGCCAAAACGCCTCGCAACCCGTCAGATGACGGGTTAAGATTTAACCCCGGAGGTCACCATACCCATCAGATGGCGTGTAGTAAAGGGTTATATTAGTACCATGCAGCTGAAGCTCAACACTAACCTTTCGTGCTGCCCAGGCTGCTAGACAGCGCCTACGTTGTTCCCATCCTGAGGAACAATGCGCACGCCTCCCATAAGGATCCACTCATTGTCGTTTCTTTGTTGCTTGTTTTCTCCAAAAAATACTCCAAAGTTGTTGTTTTAGTCCAAACCGCCCGGCGGTCAGATGTAAACAGTGATTTCTGATCGCATCGCGCCAGCCATGTTACCGCTTGTTGTGAAACCTGAGACATGCTGCTGCTGCTCGAATAAGTTTTTGCGCCTCCTCTCGTTGTATTGGGCTGTATTGACGGTAATAGAATGGCGCCTATAGGCTATAGGGGATATAGCTGGCTGCCTGCGGTCAAGTCAAATGAACAGCAGGGGGCGATGAAAGTGTTAATGGCATTTCTACCAGATAACTTGACATTTTCGTCAAGTTATCTGATTCCAGACATCTCGCAAGCTTTTAATTTTAGGGCATAAAATGGAACTTAAAGGCAAGCATTCACATTGTGCAGGTTGTATATTGGCACACAGTAAATACTGGCATATTCACATCACTTATTCATTTGATTACTTTTCAAATACTGTACATTACAAATGTCGTCAATCACAGCTAGGATTACCGCTTTGGATATTTGATCATTATATTGTATTGCAATGCATTGTGTAGACGACGTTGTTGTTGCTGTTGTCGCTCGAGTGTGTCTTCTCCCCCGGGGCTTTTTGGTGACTGATGTCTGTGTCATATTTGCTTCACTGGGGGTGAATGGAGGTGCCGTACTACCTTCGCCAGCGTGTGATTTATTCATGCTTAATGAGGGCTTTCACCTGAATAAAGCCCCGGAATCGTTATTTTGTCCCCAAATGTCCCCGTAATTAACAAAGTGAACAGAGTGTAATGTTGCTAACGAGGGTACTGGCATCCTCCTTCGTGCTGTCGCCACAGATGCAGTGTGGTTTTTGGCAGCAAATAGTTTATTGAATAGTTTATTTAGTTTGTAATGTGGGTGTTTGATTGAACAGACAGATGAATATCCTTCATAATGTGGGTGTTTGATTGAACAGACAGATGAATATCCTTCGGGACAAGAAAGATTATTATTAGCTGATATGGTGGCCGTCCATGACGCTGTGCCATATGGACTTCAATTCTCACTTTTTCAAGCGGAAGGAACTTACTGTTATACTGTTACTACGATTGCTTAGTTAGCCTCAGTCATGCTGCTTGCTTGTTTAGTTTAGTTTAGTTTAGTTTATTAAGGATCCCCATTAGTCTACACCGTAGTGGAGACTATTCTTCCATTAGTCTACACCCTAGTGGAGACTATTCTTCCATTAGTCTACACCGTAGTGGAGACTATTCTTCCATTAGTCTACACCGTAGTGGAGACTATTCTTCCATTAGTCTACACCGTAGTGGAGACTATTCTTCCATTAGTCTACACCGTAGTGGAGACTATTCTTCCATTAGTCTACACCCTAGTGGAGACTATTCTTCCATTAGTCTACACCGTAGTGGAGACTATTCTTCCATTAGTCTACACCGTAGTGGAGACTATTCTTCCATTAGTCTACACCCTAGTGGAGACTATTCTTCCATTAGTCTACACCGTAGTGGAGACTATTCTTCCATTAGTCTACACCGTAGTGGAGACTATTCTTCCATTAGTCTACACCCTAGTGGAGACTATTCTTCCATTAGTCTACACCGTAGTGGAGACTATTCTTCCATTAGTCTACACCGTAGTGGAATCTATTCTTACATTAGTCTACACCGTAGTGGAGACTATTCTTCCATTAGTCTACACCGTAGTGGAGACTATTCTTCCATTAGTCTACACCGTAGTGGAGACTATTCTTCCATTAGTCTACACCGTAGTGGAGACTATTCTTCCATTAGTCTACACACCCTAGTGGAGACTATTCTTCCATTAGTCTACACACCGTAGTGGAGACTATTCTTCCATTAGTCTACACCGTAGTGGAGACTATTCTTCCATTAGTCTACACCGTAGTGGAGACTATTCTTCCATTAGTCTACACCGTAGTGGAGACTATTCTCCCATTAGTCTACACCGTAGTGGATACTATTCTTCCATTAGTCTACACCGTAGTGGAGACTATTCTTCCATTAGTCTACACCGTAGTGGAGACTATTCTTCCATTAGTCTACACCGTAGTGGAGACTATTCTTCCATTAGTCTACACCTAGTGGAGACTATTCTTCCATTAGTCTACACCCTAGTGGAGACTATTCTTCCATTAGTCTACACCGTAGTGGAGACTAGTCTTCCATTAGTCTACACACCGTAGTGGAGACTATTCTTCCATT
Source organism: Electrona antarctica (assembly GCF_951216825.1). NCBI lineage: Eukaryota > Metazoa > Chordata > Actinopteri > Myctophiformes > Myctophidae > Electrona > Electrona antarctica. Next base: position 297,745 of record NC_136792.1, read on the forward strand.
AGTCTACACCGTAGTGGAGACTATTCTTCCATTAGTCTACACCGTAGTGGAGACTATTCTTCCATTAGTCTACACCCTAGTGGAGACTATTCTTCCATTAGTCTACACCGTAGTGGAGACTATTCTTCCATTAGTCTACACACCGTAGTGGAGACTATTCTTCCATTAGTCTACACCGTAGTGGAGACTATTCTTCCATTAGTCTACACCGTAGTGGAGACTATTCTTCCATTAGTCTACACCCTAGTGGAGACTATTCTTCCATTAGTCTACACCTAGTGGAGACTATTCTACCATTAGTCTACACCGTAGTGGAGACTATTCTTCCATTAGTCTACACCGTAGTGGAGACTATTCTTTCATTAGTCTACACCGTAGTGGAGACTATTCTTCCATTAGTCTACACCGTAGTGGAGACTATTCTTCCATTAGTCTACACCGTAGTGGAGACTATTCTTCCATTAGTCTACACCGTAGTGGAGACTATTCTTCCATTAGTCTACACCGTAGTGGAGACTATTCTTCCATTAGTCTACACCGTAGTGGAGACTATTCTTCCATTAGTCTACACCTAGTGGAGACTATTCTTCCATTAGTCTACACCGTAGTGGAGACTATTCTTCCATTAGTCTACACCGTAGTGGAGACTATTCTTCCATTAGTCTACACCGTAGTGGAGACTATTCTTCCATTAGTCTACACCGTAGTGGAGACTATTCTTCCTGGGGTCCAGTGTTAATTTTGTCAACTGAGGCTTCATTCACACGTACCAAACACCAATCAAGCAATGTTTGGTCGTTTTTTTGTTTTTTTGGGGCACCACAATGGGAGTCACATGGTTTGATCAAACATTTGTGTTTGATTGCTGATTGCTGATTGCTCCCCCCTCATCAAACAAAAATGTTTGGTCAAACTATGTGACTCCCATTGAAAATGAATTGGAGCAGCCAACAAACAGCAATCAGACATCACACACGGACCGAACATTTGTTGTGTAGGTGTGTACGAAGCCTAAGACTAAAGACTAAGTCGACTAAGGTTTTTGATATTTCGTCGACTAAGACTAGACTAACAAAAAATAATTTCAGAAGACTAAATGGGACTAAAGACTAAATGTGTGTTATTCAAAAGACTAATACTAAGACTAAATCAAAATATGCTGAAAAAATGAACACCGCTGGGGTCCACGCAATAATAACATCACAATACAAATCATACAATGCAGTACAGGCAACATAACAGCATGATCCATGTTTGTGAACAAACACACACACCTAAAGAACAACATTTATAACAGTAAAATTAAAAGGAAAAATAAACAGATTTTTCAGTCCAGAAATACAACAAATAATAACCTAATTTAATATAATGTCCTTTCTGACTATATTGCTGCCTAGCCCTGCTAGCCTAGCCCCTTAGATAGCACTTTATGTAGACTTAGATAGTATTTTAAACAGACTTATAGCTTGTTACGTAGACAGCACTAGAATTGCACTTTATGTAGTCATAGCACTTTATAGTACACATGTATAATATATAATATAGTATAGTATGTATAGGTTACATAGATACTCCACTGTTATGTTCTTAGTTTACGCATGATTCATGATAACTACTTTTTATATATGTGATGTATGCCATGCTTTTGTTATTGCTTAAAGGGGAAAACCACCCATTTTTAACATTTTACTATGTCATTAATATACCTTAGAGCTGTTGTGTGGAAATAATAAAAAAGTCCCCCCATTCTGTGTTTCCTAGAACTGTAATTATGAAAAAAATCATTAACATGGTGAAGCACATCTTGATGACATCATCAAGATGTGTTTCACCATGTAAATGATTTTTTTCAGACCTCGAGTTCTATAGGAAACACAGAATGGGGGGACTTTTTTATTATTTCCACACAACAGCTCTAAGGTATATTAATGACATAGTAAAATGTTGAAAATGAGTGGAATGCCCCTTTAATGTAAATCGCTCTGGATTAAGAGCGTCTGCTAAATGCCTAAATTGTAAATTGCCTTGAGTTTCCTTTTGTGGTCAGTTGTGCACATTTCCTCCTATTCTGTATGTAGTTATCTGACTTTTAAATCTGTTTTTAAATCCCCCCCCACTCCCTCCTGGTCTTCGACTGATCTGCAGACACTTCTACTTCGTTTGATTGTGTTTTTCTCTTCTCTGTTCCCGTCTCTGTTGTTTTCTTCCTTTTGTTTTCAATCGATACGTCCTAGTTTTATGTCCTCATCTGTTTTTGTTATCCGTTCTGTTTTGTTCTAAGCCAGCTCTGCATCTCTCTCTCTCTCTCTGTCCAGTGAGTGAGTCAGTCCCTCAAATCGAAGTTGATATGTTTTACGTAATGAAATGAATACACAGATAAACAACAACCCACCAGCACAATGTTTACACCACCGGAAGAACGGAAACCGAGGCAGGGAGATGATGGCAAGAGGCATTCAGCCCAATATAGATACAGTAGTCTTGCTCATTCTTTATCACAATTATTTCTCTCTCTCTCTCTGTCTCTCTCTTGCACGCACGCATGGGCACAGTGTCATTATGCTTAATCTGCTATTGGTGGAAGTGGCTCAGAGACAGATGGAGTGAGGCATAGCAGCAGCAGCACACATTCACACACTCTTTTTTTAAACTTTACTTTCTTTCACTCTCCCCTAAAACACGCACGCACGCACACACAGACACACACACATGCACACGCACACACACAGACACACACAGGCACTCCACTCATCACTCTCCCAGGCTTCATCCCAGCATGAAGCGAGAGGCTGGAACAAACACTTTGATTTGTTGATTAGCGCAAAATCAGACCTGATTGGTAAATTAGCATGTTGGTCATGATGTGAGAGGCTCTCCCGCAGCGCACCGAGCAGCGAGCTGCGCTGGGTTCTCTGCCAAGGATGGATGGATAGATCGGTATATGGATAAGTACAATATGATGATATAGCTGCAAGCAGCGATAAGACGGGACGGGAAGTTATGCCTGTTCAAAGTGCCTGCATGTTATCGCTGCTTCACGTACAAACTTCTCTTCAACTGGGATTTCAGATAATGGTCCATAGATTGTGTGTTGAACATTTCACGCAGATTGCGAAAAAAAATCCAGGCAGAAAATCTGGTATAAGCGTTTTTCAAAGTGCTCTAAATGGCAGAAATCTGAGGGCGGAGCTTACTGGTCAAAGTGACAGATGTGTTCCCCATGAATCAAGGCACATGTGGAAACAATTGCCATGGCTTTTGGCCAAACGAGGCATGGGTTACAGTATTCCTGTTTCATGTTCAAACGATTGCTACAGCGCATCCCTGTGGCCAATTGGAGTAAGACTGGTCTCAGTGCTATTTGGCGTGGCCCTCTACCATGTATGTATGTATGTATGTATGTATGTATGTATGTATGTATGTATGTATGTATGTATGTATGTATGTATGTATGTATGTATGTATGTGGACATATCAAATACATATTTTCGTCTCTGTAAGAGAAATAAGGGCAGTGTGCAGCGCTGAAACAGTCTGCTGAACTTCTCAACTACACTCCAGCTTGGCATCAAAGGAGAAGGATGGCAGGGAATACACTTTGAAGGCAGAAGTAAGAAGTAATGACCAAATAGATGAGAGAACAGTGGAGGGGAAACACATTCCGTGTAGCTTAAGGGGGGGAATAAAACCTTAAACACATTGTGCTCGCTGTCACCCCATAATCTTGTGTACACAGTTCAAACAAGTTGGCGCATTTGGCCAGATACAGTTTACATAACGGCACAAATGGCACCTTTTAAATCCACTGCTTATTTCAAAATATACTGCCCACTGTATATCTAATAATACCTTTTTTTAACTGTGAGTGCCGTGTGCCAGTCACAGACAGACTGGCACACGTACACGCAGACGGACGGACGGACGGACGGACGGACGGACGGAGTGCAAAACATGCTCTCCCCCATGCCTTCGGCCTGGTGGAGACCATAATACAATCAGATGCTTTCATTGTATGATATCAAATGGAAGAAACAACTGTCAGGTCCTATTGGCAGTAATTTGATGTGGCACCTCTGGGAGTGTGGTGCGCGTGCAACTCATTTTGATGGAGACTGGAGCTATTCTTCTCTCTCTGCTGTATGTCTTCTCCAGTCCTGTCTCTCAGCAGCTGCTTCTGCTGCTGCTGCTATCCTATTTGTGTGAACAGCAATATGGCTAAACAGTGTGGCGTTGAAAGAAAAACAAATCAGCCCAATGTAGACATACCTTGAGGGTCCTTATTGTAAAAGGATGCTATGCTCCAGATGCAATGCCACATCTGGAGCCCGTCTGTATGCAATCAATATAGCTTTAACCCATTTTGGGCGGGAACCCCTTTTGGTGTTTTAAGCATTATGTTATGCTTTAGCTGTTGAAAAATAGCAGATCTACAAGCTCATAGCGCGGCACCGAGTGCCGCGCTACGAGCTCGTAGATCTGCTATTTTTTTTTTAAATCGTGAAATGTGGCACAAATCTTGAATATATATTCTTTCAGAGCGAACCTTTTTAACTCAAATCTTTGCTTCTGGGGAAGTCCCTGGAACAACATATGTGACTACATTTGACTGAGGGACTGCCATTGGATTTTTTTAGAATTTTGTTTTTTTCATGTCATATGAAAGCAGGGAATCATAGCTTCAAATTGACATATTGGTTGTTCAGTTTGACCCACCAGTTTTGGAGATATGGCTTATAGAGTAATGTCTTGCAGAAAACAGCGAGTTGAGAAAACAGGCTTGAAAGGTTCACTTCTGTGGTCTCTAACATTACACCTAGCTACATGTTAATGCATTTCTTTCATATTTACATGTCGATTTCAGCTCTGACATTTATTTCAGACATGCTATAGTATGTGAGGAGTCTGCCTGTGCAATTCATTAATTTTGGAAGAAAAAAAAAGGTTTTTCTCCTCTGGTGAAAAGCTGGATGTTGCGCGATGGCATGCTCTCAGTCAAATCTGGTCACATATTTTCAGATGGGGGTCGGCGGCCAATTACATATCATTTTTGGGGTCCTTGACATGAAATATTGAGAACCACTGATACAGAAACATGGGTATTTCAGGCCTAAATGGGTTATGACAGCATTTAATTCGCTTGAACGACTACCCACATACCCAATGTGTAGCAGAACTGTCTCTGGTGGACCTTATGTGTTACTATAGAAATGATAGAAATGAGTTTGTACTATCCTAGATGCCATAGTCAGGACGTACTGTGCCCAGTAGCTGTGGAGAGTACTTAGGAGAGTATCTTAGGAGAGTATCTTAGAAAACAGCATATACTGCCCCTACAAAGCCAGAGTAGTAACAACGTTTTTGGACGCAAAACTTATTTGCGTATCCCAAAGGTCAAATTAGACTTTGTGATTTGGGGGGGGGGGGGGGGGAACTTATTTACAATTAGTGTAATATCACTTATTTGCTGATATCTCATTCGGCTGACCAGTTGAAACACTTTTAAGCCCATTATTGACCAATTTGTTTCCCGTAGTCACTGTGCTTACAGTATATATAGTGTCAGTAGGTGTCGCTTGTCTTTTTTTTTTTACCAGACACTGTTCAGGGTTAGGGTTTTGTATTTGTCTCTAGCTGCCTCAGCCCACTGTTCAGGGTTAGGGTTTTGTATTTGTCTCTAGCTGCCTCAACCCACTGTTCAGGATAACCTTTCTGTTGGAATCTTTCACGCAGTTCATCCGCTTGTTCTGTGAAGTCTGAGGTCTTACTACAGAGTACAGACCCTGTGGATTTGACCGTATTCACTGAAACCTTTCTGGAAGTGTGCGGGGTGAAAGGAATCGGCATGTCAATATAGGAACACGTGTCTGAATTCTGTCTGTAAAGATCAGTAGCACGCAAACCCCTTGGCCCTTGCCATCTCTTTTGAAGAGGATGTCTAGAAAATGAATGTCCTGTGGGTCATGTATGTATGTATGTATTTTAAAAGGGGGGCTTTTTTGGTAAAATCTAAGCCTACAACACCTTCATATATTTAAAATCCAAAGTAAGGTTACCAGTGAATAGCAACCTGCCTATTCACTGGGGACTATGCAAGGCAGAGGCGTCCACCCCCCTGAGTCCAAGTTAGACTAGACCGCATGTATGTATGTATGTATGTATGTATGTATGTGCTGTATGTATGTATGCATGTATGTATTTGGTTAAAATGGGTAAGGTTTTAAAAAAAGGCAAAAGCATGCTCTGTTGCACTGGCCTAAAAGTGGGTCCTCTAAAACTGCTTCAACTTCTGAGAATGTGTGTTTGGTTCATTAGCCACCAGATGGCATACCTTATAAGTATGTATGTATGTATGTCTGTATGTCTGTATGTCTGTATGTATTTAAAAGGGGGGCTTTTTTGTAAAATCCCAGCCTACAATACCTTCATAAATTTAAAATCCAAAGTAAGGTTACCAGTGAAGGGCAACCTGCCTATTCACTGGGGACTGTATATGGAGATGTATGTATGTATGTATGTATGTATGTATGTATGTATGTATGTATGTATGTATGTATGTATGTATGTATGTATGTATGTATGTATGTATGTATGTATGTATGTATGCATGCATGCATGCATGCATGCATGCAGGTCTGTATGTATGTATGTATGTATGTATGCATGCATGCATGCATGCATGCCTGTATGTATGTATGTATGTATGTATGTATGTATGTATGTATGTATGTATGTATGTATGTATGTATGTATGTATGTATGTATGTATGTATGTATGTATGTATGTATGTATGTATGTATGTATGTATGTATGTATGTATGTATTTGGTTAAAATGGGTAAGGTTTTAAAAAAGGCAAAAGCATGCTCTGTTGCACTGGCCTAAAAGTGGGTCCTCTAAAACTGCTTCAACTTCTGAGAATGTGTTTGGTTCATTAGCCACCAGATGGCATACCTTATAAGTATGTATGTATGTCTGTATGTCTGTATGTATTTAAAAGGGGGGCTTTTTTGTAAAATCCCAGCCTACAATACCTTAATATATTTAAAATCCAAAGTAAGGTTACCAGTGAAGGGCAACCTGCCTATTCACTGGGGACTATGCAAGGCAGAGGCGTCCACCCCCCTGAGTCCAAGTTAGACTAGACCGCATACCTAAACCATGGTCCGAACCCATCCTCTAAAACACAATGGTAAAATGGATATACTTGGTAAAAAATGGACATTAATAAAACAACCTAAAAGAGTAAAAGTTCACAGCAAGGCCTGGATACAATTTATTTAATTGAACAGAAAGATGAACATAAAAATGAATGAGGTGTGAGTGTACTATGTGGGTGTTTGATAGTCAGCTTCTTTCATTTAGACCAGTGGGTGTTACTGTTTGCAATTTATTAATCCATCTATGCTCCATTAGTTTCCGCTGTCCACTGGTCCATCGGACTCCACATTCCAGACCTGAAACGATGAGGTTAGCGATGGGATGGGATTGAAAGTGTGTGTACAGGGTAGTGTGTAGGTCTGCTCGTTTGATGTGATATAGGTGTTGTTTGAGGCGTGTTTCTAATGTGTGACTGGTTTCTCCTATGTAATGTTTATGACATTGTGTGCAGGTGATGATATAAACTATATTGGGGGTGGTCAGAGACAGGGGATCCTGAATGGGGGAGGAAGTGTGACTATGGGGGTTGTTGATGAATTTGCGGGGCTTAAAATGGAGTGTATGTGGCTGTGGGGGCTTGGGAGGTAAAGTGGAGAATGTGGAATGCACAAGGAGGTCTCCCAGGTTCCTGTTCCTTCTGAGTGCAGAGATGACCTGATGTGTTTGTAATGGGGGGTAGGATTGTTGTGTAGTGGCGAAGTTCTGTTTGAATTTATGGTGTAGTGGTTGGAGAGTATGTGAGAATGTAGTTATTAATGGGACTAGTGTTGTAGTGGTAGAGGAGCCGGTGGACTGTATAGAGTGAGAAGAAGAGTTGGAGAAGGGAGGACATAGAGGAGAGGGTAATGCGTGGGCCCCGTCCAGGTCCGTCCCTGTCCCCGCGCCAGAGAGAGGCCTCTGCTCCTGTTGCATGCTCTGATGTTGCTGGGGAGGAAAGCTAGGGCTGAGGTTAGGGTTAGAATTAGGGGTGGGAGGGTTAGGGGTTGGCGGCAGAGTGTTAGTGGAGAGTGACTGGGTGGGGGAGAGAGAGGCCAGGGCATTGCTCCTGATTGTACGCAAGAACCTCTTGCTGTAGCCTCTCCTTCTGAGGACTGTGAAAAGTGTCTGTGTGGCTTGATTAAAATGTTCCCTATTGGATGAAATCCTGAAAAACCGAATGATTTGTGATTTGATGATTCCTGCAAAGGTGTGCTTTGGGTGGTAGCTGTGTTTATGGAGTAGTGCGTGTGTGTCTGTGTCCTTAAAATATATTTTTGTCAGTAGTCGTTTATGTGTATGATCTATTGTATGAAAAAATACGGTGGTGTCCAGGAAGTTAATCTCTGTTGGATGAATAATGTGTTTGATGGTTATGGAAGCATGGTGTGTGTTCAAAATCTGTAAAAATGCATCAAACTGTTGTAATTTGTGTGGCCAGAGCCCTATGATGTCATCTAAAAATCTGAAATACATGGTGGGTTGTAGTGGACACTTTGCCAAGGCCTCTCTCTCCCACTCACTCATGTAGATGTTTGCATAAGCGGGTGCAAATTTCTTGCCCATAGCCGTGCCCTCCATCTGTAAGTAGTGTTTGTTATTAAAGGTGAAATCATTGCAATTGAGACTGAGTTCTAATAGTTGTAAAATGGCATTGTCTGGTCTAGTGTTGTCCTGGTGTGTCTGGAAAAGATTTCTAACTGCCTGTAAACCAGTGGCTGTATGTATGTTGGTGTAAAGGCTGTCAATGTCTATGGTGAAAATGTATGTGTGTGGTGGCACGGCTATGGGCTTGATTTTTTCTAGGAAATCATATGTGTCTCTTAAATAACTGGCGTGTATAGTGGAGAGGGGGTTGAGGAAGTGGTCTATGTATTGTGCTATGTGGTAGGATTCACTGCTGCAGTCTGACACTATAGGTCTGCCGGGAGGCACCTCGAAGGGAATAGTCCAAGTCTGGGGATCCTTGTGGATTTTGGGTAGTAAATAGAATATTCTAGGTCTGGGGTTATCCGGTCCATAGAGGAAGTCGCGTTGTTTGGATGTGATGTAGTTTTGGTGATAGAGTGTTGTAATGATTTGTCTGAATTTGACCTGAGTCTGTGGCTGTATGCTGGCTGCTATGTGAGTGTAGTATCTTGTGTTGGATAGTTGTCTGTTGGCTTCATATGTGTATTGGAAATTATCTAAAATTACTATTTTTGAGCCTTTGTCAGCTGGTTTAATAACTATTTGTGTGTTGTTCCGCAGTGTTGTGATGCTGTTCCGTTCGTCTGTGGTCAGGTTGTCAGGTCTGTCTGGTGATGGGTGGTACTGATTGAGTGTATGGATGGGTGGTACTGATTGAGTGTATGGGCAGGGCCATTTTTAGAGTCTTTGGTATGACCCGGCCGGGGATCGAACCCCCGACCTCCCAGCATGCATGCCTGTATGTATGTATGTATGTATGTATGTATGTATGTATGTATGTATTTGGTTAAAATGGGTAAGGTTTTAAAAAAGGCAAAAGCATGCTCTGTTGCACTGGCCTAAAAGTGGGTCCTCTAAAACTGCTTCAACTTCTGAGAATGTGTGTTTGGTTCATTAGCCACCAGATGGCATACCTTATAAGTATGTATGTATGTCTGTCTGTCTGTCTGTCTGTCTGTCTGTCTGTCTGTCTGTCTGTCTGTCTGTCTGTATGTATGTATGTATGTATGTATGTATGTATGTATGTATGTATGTATGTATGTATGTATGTATGTATGTCTGTCTGTCTGTCTGTCTGTCTGTCTGTCTGTCTGTATGCATGCATGCATGCATGCATGCATGCATGCATGCATGCATGCATGCATGCATGCATGCATGCATGCATGCATGCATGCATGCATGCATGCATGCATGCATGCATGCATGCATGTATGTATGTATACATACATGCATGCATGCATGCATGTATGTATGTATGTATGTATGTATGTATGTATGTATACATACATGCATGCATGTATGTATGTATGTATGTATGTACAGTATGTATGTATACGCGTCCTCGCACGGATGAGCACGGAAAGCTGCAACACGATAACTCTGTAATTTCGCGACCGTTTCGGACGTGGGAAGGCTCGGCGGAACCGGGCCGACCACCTGGCCATGTTCCTGGGGGTCCGGATGTTGCCCCCGGGGACCCCCACACACTACAGTTGCACTTCACACAGGTGTGATTTTTACTCTAGTTTCGAATTAATCGCATTGTGTGGTTGGGACCTTGACACCAGCACCGGTGAAAAACATGGCCGCTGTCGTTGTCTATTGGAGATGTGTGGGTGGATAAATTATGTCCTACTCGTACTTCTTCTTCAACAGAGGTGAACATTCCTAATGAAGCATCTTTAATTATCCAATTATTATTCATGATAATTGACTGTGAATTAATCGTGTGGCTGCTGACAACAGAGGCACGTCTTTAACCGTGCACTTCAACCCGACTTCATTAACCGAGGGCCCCCAGGGGTCTACCCCTCTCTTTTTCCCCCCATTAGCCCGAAACATCTCTCTAGATCTACAACCTCACAACACACAGCAACACTACGTGTTGTGAGCATGTAGATCTGCTATTTATATCGCCACATGTTCACACATGCTATATGCTTCAACCGGTTATTAAAGTGCTTGTCCGATAAACTACTTCTATATCTACTATCTAGCACGATAGAGCATGCATAATCTGATGCCATTGCCTTACACTTCGTCAGAGAGACATGGATGGAGAGATATGCGCAGAGACACCTTCGCACCTGTGATGTATGTATGTATACATACATCATACACGCACATGTCACACAGACAGAGAGCGAGAGAGAGAGAGACACAGAAAGATGTGGCAGCTATGACACACGTGTGCATGCCCATGGGAGAGATGCACCATTTAGTTAACATGCCAATGTACCCCACGTGCATGATGCACACTGTAGAACACAGAGACAGAAAGAAGGAGCGACACACTTTGACGTTACTGCATCAGACAGTGTAAGAGAACACAGAGACACAGAGACCACAGAGACGCAGAGACCACAGAGACGCAGAGACCACAGAGACACAGAGACCACAGAGAACACAGAGACACAGAGACCACAGAGACACAGAGACCACAGAGACGCAGAGACACAGAGACCACAGAGACACAGAGACACAGAGAACACAGAGACCACAGAGACACAGAGACGCAGAGACCACAGAGACGCAGAGACACAGAGACCACAGAGACCACAGAGACCACAGAGACACAGAGACCACAGAGACACAGAGACACAGAGACCACAGAGACCACAGAGACGCAGAGACCACAGAGACCACAGAGACACAGAGACCACAGAGACCACAGAGACCACAGAGACCACAGAGACCACAGAGACCACAGAGACACACAGAGACCACAGAGACACAGAGACACAGAGACCACAGAGACACAGAGACCACAGAGACCACAGAGACACACAGAGACCACAGAGACACAGAGACACAGAGACCACAGAGACACAGAGACCACAGAGACCACAGAGACACACAGAGACCACAGAGACACACAGAGACCACAGAGACACAGAGACACAGAGACACAGAGACACACAGAGACACATAGAGACAGAGAGACACAGAGACACAGAGACACACTTTGACACACAGAGACCGATCAGACAGTGTAAGCGAGCATTTCTCCTGACAGAGATCTGAACACCACTGAGCGTTCCTCTCTCGTTATAGTCTAATGCACTGCACTTTGGGATTTGATGCTTATTCTTAGGTTTTAAATATACACTGCTGGTCCTGAGTACGATTTTCGTTTTATATGTGCAAACATGTGAAATGACAAAATAAAGTGAACCTTGAACCTTGTCTTCAGTCCAGGGGAGACTATTTATTTTTGTTTTCATTAAATACATTTTTAAAAATTAAAAAAATGATATGCATAATGACAGCTGCTTTACAGAACAGTCATTAAAATTAGATCCTGACCGCCTCGGTCGCACTGTTGTTTTCGTCGACTAAAACTAAGACGAAAAATGTTCGTCGACTACCTTTTTTCACCGACAAAAACTAATGGAAACTAAATGAAAACTAAACTACGATGACTAAAACTAAGACTAAATATACTGACAATTTCGTCGACAAATAAAAACTAGGCTAAAATGTTAGGAAGGGACTAGTGGACGAGAGATCCAGTACAAGTCATTTTACACTTGGTTGCATTCTGAAAATAGCCGATCTACAAGCTCACAACGCGTCGCGTTGCAACGCGTTGTGAGCTTGTAGATTGGCTATTTTCAGCAAGTGTAATAACACTCATTACGACGGCATCAAGGCCTGCCAAAATACATTTTAGTCGACTAAATCAACTGTAGATTTAGTCGACTAAAATCTTATGACATTTAGTCGACTAAAACTAGACTAACACTAAGACATTCCAGGTGACTAAAATGTGACTACAACTAAATTAAGTTTCAGTCCAAAGACTATGACTAAACTAAAATCGAAATTTGCTGCCAAAAACAACACTGATCCTGACCGCCTCTGTCGGCAGGGATGGAGATTTAAATAATCAATGACGCTACGCTGCTGTGCCTCGCGCGTCAATGGCATTAAGCGCTGTGTTAATGAGTCCAATGTCCTGTTGTAGACGGCCATGATAAAACAACAACAACAACAGATGGACTAGACAGAAAGTGACGATGAGGCACCGAAATGATTATGATCCTCAATATGAAGATTTATGACAGAACAGGTATGAACCCGAACCCCATGCACCCAGAATTAATCAGAACCGTATCACCTAATTAACTGCCTGATCCACGGATACGACTGCAATCTGCACATCCATGAGTGTTATTGGGAAGCACTTATCATAGATATTTAGACATTTAAAGGGTAAGACCACTTTTTGACCCCCCCCCCCCCCCCCCCCCCCCCCCCCCGGTAACTATGACTCAGACAGTGGTGGAAAGTAACTAAGTACTTTTACTTAAGTACTGTACTTAAGTACAATTTTGAGGTATTTGTACTTTACTTGAGTATTTCCAATTTCCAATACTTAGGCCTGACTCACACCTTTGCAACAGATTGATGTATAGCTGATGCATGAGACTTATTGACTGATGCAAGCTCACAATGCATTTCCAATGGGAGTCACACAAATGTTGTGTCAAACCATGTAACTGCCATTGGAAATGCATTTTGGCAAGATGTAAACAAACACTTTCTTCACATCTAGCATGCATCACTGTTGTATGCTAGATGCGAAGGTGTGAGTCGGGCCTTACTAGTTACTAGTTACTTTGGAGATTAAAATTTTGATTAGAAAACATACATTAACCACTTCAACCCTATACATTTCGGCCATTTGAAAATAGCTGATCTACAAGCTCACAATGCGTCGCATTGTGAGCTTGTAGATCTGCTATTTTCAATAGATTTTGTACACATTTTGAACTTGTGAAACGGCACATTCTGAACAATGAGTACTTTTCCCTATATCCACATATATACACATATTATATGAACCGGAATATGGAATACATTCTGCCATAATATTGGCATAATATGTTCATATACTTAAAATATGATCATAGCAGCACCATTAAGCCTTTCCATGTCTCACACACACCCTAGAAGGCGCCTGCGCACCACAGGGGGTGCACGCACGCACCACAGGGGGTGCACGCACGCACCACGGGGGCTGCACGGCTGCACGCGCCACAGTTTGGGACGCCCCGTGAGTCTAGACCAAAATAGCGGATCCAGATTGGCTATTTTTGACTTTGGGGATTTGGTGTAGTGAGAATAAAGGAGGGTGCCGTGCCGTGTGCAGACCCTGATCTGTGAAGTACATGGTGTTTAATTAAGACCTGACGTCGACATTTAAAAAAATGTCTTCTAAATCATGAACGTTTTCTGAGAAGCCTCATGTTTCTATGTCAGTGGTTCTCAATATTTCATGTCAAGGACCCCAAAAATTATATGTATTTGGTCGCCGACCCCCATCTGAAAATATGTTGTTCCAGGGACCCCCCCAGAAGCAAAGAGCAAGCAAAGAGCAAGCTCATAGCGCGGCACTCGGTGCCGCGCTATGAGCTTGTAGATCTGCTATTTTTCAATAGCTAAAGCATAACATAATGCTTAACCCATTTTGGGCTGGAACCCACATAATGTTTTAAACATTATGTTATAATTTAGCTATTGAATGGTATTGTTGTTGTGTATGTATGTATCTATCTAATGTAGCTATTGCTACAGATGGAATAGTGCAATAGTTTGTGTGTGTGTGTGTGTGTGTGTGTGTGTGTGTGTGTGTGTGTGTGTGTGTGTGTGTGTGTGTGTGTGTGTGTGTGTGTGTGTGTGTGTGCGCGTGAGAGATAGGGAGATCAACAAATAACAATTTCATTAAAGGCCAATTAATGTATTAATGTACCAACCATGCACTATCTCTGTAACAGTACAGTATGTAAGTCATTAGATAGTAACTATAAACTAAAGCAAACCTAAAGACTCTGGTTCTTAATCCAATGGCCTTGTGTTTAATAATTAGCTTTATAGTTATAGAGTGTCTCATTTTGCCTATCTTAACAACACTGGCCAAACAAACAGAACAAAACACAGCAACAAACCCAAACAGAACAAAACACAGCAACAAACCCAAACAGAACAAAACACAACAACAAACCCAAACGGAACAAAACACAGCAACAAACCCAAACGGAACAAAACACAACAACAAACCCAAACAGAACAAAACACAGCAACAAACCCAAACAGAACAAAACACAGCAACAAACCCAAACGGAACAAAACTCAGCAACAAACCCAAACAGAACAAAACACAGCAACAAACCCAAACAGAACAAAACACAGCAACAAACCCAAACGGAACAAAACACAGCAACAAACCCAAACGGAACAAAACACAACAACAAACCCAAACAGAACAAAACACAGCAACAAACCCAAACAGAACAAAACACAGCAACAAACCCAAACGGAACAAAACACAGCAACAAACCCAAACGGAACAAAACACAGCAACAAACCCAAACGGAACAAAACACAGCAACAAACCCAAACAGAACAAAACACAGCAACAAACCCAAACGGAACAAAACACAGCAACAAACCCAAACGGAACAAAACACAGCAACAAACCCAAACGGAACAAAACACAACAAACAAACCCAAACAGAACAAAACACAACAAACAAACCCAAACAGAACAAAACACAGCAACAAACCCAAACAGAACAAAACACAGCAACAAACCCAAACGGAACAAAACACAGCAACAAACCCAAACGGAACAAAACACAGCAACAAACCCAAACGGAACAAAACACAGCAACAAACCCAAACGGAACAAAACACAGCAACAAACCCAAACGGAACAAAACACAGCAACAAACCCAAACGGAACAAAACACAGCAACAAACCCAAACAGAACAAAACACAGCAACAAACCCAAACGGAACAAAACACAGCAACAAACCCAAGCGGAACAAAACACAGCAACAAACCCAAACAGAACAAAACACAGCAACAAACCCAAACGGAACAAAACACAGCAACAAACCCAAACAGAACAAAACACAGCAACAAACCCAAACGGAACAAAACACAGCAACAAACCCAAGCGGAACAAAACACAGCAACAAACCCAAACGGAACAAAACACAGCAACAAACCCAAACAGAACAAAACACAGCAACAAACCCAAACAGAACAAAACACAGCAACAAACCCAAACGGAATAAAACACAGCAACAAACCCAAACAGAACAAAACACAGCAACAAACCCAAACGGAACAAAACACAGCAACAAACCCAAACAGAACAAAACACAGCAACAAACCCAAACGGAACAAAACACAGCAACAAACCCAAACAGAACAAAACACAGCAACAAACCCAAACGGAACAAAACACAGCAACAAACCCAAACAGAACAAAACACAGCAACAAACCCAAACAGAACAAAACACAGCAACAAACCCAAACAGAACAAAACACAGCAACAAACCCAAACAGAACAAAACACAGCAACAAACCCAAACGGAACAAAACACAGCAACAAACCCAAACAGAACAAAACACAGCAACAAACCCAAACAGAACAAAACACAGCAACAAACCCAAACGGAACAAAACACAGCAACAAACCCAAGCGGAACAAAACACAGCAACAAACCCAAACAGAACAAAACACAGCAACAAACCCAAACAGAACAAAACACAGCAACAAACCCAAACGGAACAAAACACAGCAACAAACCCAAGCGGAACAAAACACAGCAACAAACCCAAACGGAACAAAACACAGCAACAAACCCAAACAGAACAAAACACAGCAACAAACCCAAACAGAACAAAACACAGCAACAAACCCAAACGGAATAAAACACAGCAACAAACCCAAACAGAACAAAACACAGCAACAAACCCAAACGGAACAAAACACAGCAACAAACCCAAACAGAACAAAACACAGCAACAAACCCAAGCGGAACAAAACACAGCAACAAACCCAAACGGAACAAAACACAGCAACAAACCCAAACAGAACAAAACACAGCAACAAACCCAAACAGAACAAAACACAGCAACAAACCCAAACGGAATAAAACACAGCAACAAACCCAAACAGAACAAAACACAGCAACAAACCCAAACGGAACAAAACACAGCAACAAACCCAAACAGAACAAAACACAGCAACAAACCCAAACGGAACAAAACACAGCAACAAACCCAAACAGAACAAAACACAGCAACAAACCCAAACGGAACAAAACACAGCAACAAACCCAAACAGAACAAAACACAGCAACAAACCCAAACAGAACAAAACACAGCAACAAACCCAAACAGAACAAAACACAGCAACAAACCCAAACAGAACAAAACACAGCAACAAACCCAAACGGAACAAAACACAGCAACAAACCCAAACAGAACAAAACACAGCAACAAACCCAAACAGAACAAAACACAGCAACAAACCCAAACGGAACAAAACACAGCAACAAACCCAAGCGGAACAAAACACAGCAACAAACCCAAACAGAACAAAACACAGCAACAAACCCAAACAGAACAAAACACAGCAACAAACCCAAACGGAACAAAACACAGCAACAAACCCAAGCGGAACAAAACACAGCAACAAACCCAAACGGAACAAAACACAGCAACAAACCCAAACAGAACAAAACACAGCAACAAACCCAAACAGAACAAAACACAGCAACAAACCCAAACGGAATAAAACACAGCAACAAACCCAAACAGAACAAAACACAGCAACAAACCCAAACGGAACAAAACACAGCAACAAACCCAAACGGAACAAAACACAGCAACAAACCCAAACGGAACAAAACACAGCAACAAACCCAAACAGAACAAAATACAGCAACAAACCCAAACGGAACAAAACACAGCAACAAACCCAAACAGAACAAAACACAGCAACAAACCCAAACAGAACAAAACACAGCAACAAACCCAAACAGAACAAAACACAGCAACAAACCCAAACGGAATAAAACACAGCAACAAACCCAAACAGAACAAAACACAGCAACAAACCCAAACAGAACAAAACACAGCAACAAACCCAAACAGAACAAAACACAGCAACAAACCCAAACGGAACAAAACACAGCAACAAACCCAAACGGAACAAAACACAGCAACAAACCCAAACAGAACAAAACACAGCAACAAACCCAAACGGAACAAAACACAGCAACAAACCCAAACGGAACAAAACACAGCAACAAACCCAAACGGAACAAAACACAGCAACAAACCCAAACAGAACAAAACACAGCAACAAACCCAAACGGAACAAAACACAGCAACAAACCCAAACGGAACAAAACACAGCAACAAACCCAAACGGAACAAAACTCAGCAACAAACCCAAACGTTAAAAGAAACCAAAGATAAATGAGGCAAGACGCCGTGAGCCGTGTAAAAAGCATTAACCCATTTAGACCTGAGGACGATTCCACAAATGAATGTCTTCTAATTCCTGACGTTCTCAAACATTTTCATGTCAAGGACCCCACAAAATACATTATGTAATTGGCCATCTGAAAATATGTTGTTCCAGAAGCAAGGCTTTGAGTTAAAAAAAAAACGGTCCCTTTGAAAGAATATATATATTCAAAGATTTGCGCCACATTTTCACGATTTTTCAAAAAATTGCAGACCTACAAGTTGTAGATCTGCTATTTTTCAATAGTATAACATAATGCTTAAAACACCAAAAGGGGGTTCCCGCCCAGAATGGGCTAAGGAGCATTAAATGACCCAAAGTGGTCAGTGGCTCCATTAGTGATTTTTATGCTGCTTTATGCTTTTAATTAGGCTGCTGGTCTAATTGCTCATGGAACACGGCAGCACCAAATGAACAGTTTGATTAGGCTGCCGGTCTAATTGCTCATGGAACACATGGCGGCACCAAATGAACAGTTTGATTAGGCTGCCGGTCTGATTGCTCATGGAACACGGCAGCACCAAATGAACAGTTTGATTAGGCTGCCGGTCTGATTGCTCATGGAACACGGCAGCACCAAATGACCAGTTTGATTAGGCTGCCGGTCTAATTGCTCATGGAACACGGCAGCACCAAATGAACAGTTTGATTAGGCTGCCGGTCTGATTGCTCATGGAACACGGCAGCACCAAATGAACAGTTTGATTAGGCTGCCGGTCTGATTGCTCATGGAACACGGCAGCACCAAATGACCAGTTTGATTAGGCTGCCGGTCTAATTGCTCATGGAACACGGCAGCACCAAATGAACAGTTTGATTAGGCTGCCGGTCTAATTGCTCATGGAACACGGCAGCACCAAATGAACAGTTTGATTAGGCTGCCGGTCTAATTGCTCATGGAACACGGCAGCACCAAATGAACAGTTTGATTAGGCTGCCGGTCTGATTGCTCATGGAACACGGCAGCACCAAATGAACAGTTTGATTAGGCTGCCGGTCTGATTGCTCATGGAACACGGCAGCACCAAATGAACAGTTTGATTAGGCTGCCGGTCTGATTGCTCATGGAACACGGCAGCACCAAATGAACAGTTTGATTAGGCTGCCGGTCTAATTGCTCATGGAACACGGCAGCACCAAATGAACAGTTTGATTAGGCTGCTGGTCTAATTGCTCATGGAACACGGCAGCACCAAATTAACAGTTTGATTAGGCTGCCGGTCTGATTGCTCATGGAACACGGCAGCACCAAATGAACAGTTTGATTAGGCTGCTGGTCTAATTGCTCATGGAACACGGCAGCACCAAATGAACAGTTTGATTAGGCTGCTGGTCTAATTGCTCATGGAACACGGCAGCACCAAATGAACAGTTTGATTAGGCTGCTGGTCTAATTGCTCATGGAACACGGCAGCACCAAATGAACAGTTTGATTAGGCTGCTGGTCTAATTGCTCATGGAACACATGGCAGCACCAAATGAACAGTTTGATTAGGCTGCTGGTCTAATTGCTCATGGAACACGGCAGCACCAAATGAACAGTTTGATTAGGCTGCTGGTCTAATTGCTCATGGAACACATGGCAGCACCAAATGAACAGTTTGCACAGTGTTTTCCCACCAGAGACTGCAGTGGCTTTTCTGCTGATTAGTCATGAGCGAGAATCAAATTTAAAATAGCTTACATCGACTTTTGCTTTGGTTTAGTTGTGCTATGGTTTACCTTGGAATTACATTACCGTGGGAACTGAGCGTTACATTCATATGAGAAGACATTTCTTATTTTCACACAAATGAGTCTCTTATGTTTTACCTAAGCCGAATAATACCCTTTAAAAAACAAAACAAAAAAAAAATATTCTTGGTTCTCATGTATCGTGTATGTAAGGGCAACAATATAAAGGCATACTGAAAACCATCACAGCATCGTTTAGGGATCTGTGTGACGGACATGTTTATGTTGTGCCTGCCAGACGAATATATTCCACCAAGCTGATTTAATCCATTCTAGGCGGGAACCCCTTTTGGTGTTTTAAGCATTATGTTATACTTTAGCTATTGAAAAATAGCAGATCTAACAAGCTCGTAGCGCGGCACTCGGTTTTTAACTCAAATCTTTGCTTCTAAGGGGGTTCCTGGAACAACATCGTTTTCAGATGGGGGTCGGCGGCCAATTACAGATATAATCTTTTGGGGTCCCTGACATGAAATATAGTTTGAGAACGACTGACATAGAAACATGAGGTTTTTCAGAAAACTGTCAGGATTTAGAAGACATTAAGTGGAATGGTCCTCAGGTCTAGAATGGGTTAAATGCAGCATTGTGGCTACCGTACCGCTACCCATTCACATTCCGTGGCTGTAACTAAACAGTTTTGCTGCTGGATGGAGAAGATGGAGATGGATGGGCTTTAGAGAGATGGATGACGTTCAGGTTTGTTGCTGTGACGTTCACGTAGTTTAATATTACATCCATCAGGGAAAGGGAGATGGATTGGATCTGTCTGGCGAGAATAAACATGCATCACAAATGCCACCTATAACAGTAACAACTTCTGTTTAATTGCTGTGTTCTTTTTCAGCGATACTCTGCCTCGCTCTTTCTTCATCTCTGTCGAGTTTAAAGCAGGTACTTTGTAACTTTATGATAGATAGAGTACGTTAATACAATATAACTTAAGCCATTTCGACCTGAGGACGATTCTACAAATAATAATAAATCAGTTTTCTTAAAAAACTATGTTTCTATGTCAGTGGTGCTCAACCTATTTCATGTCAAGGACCCCCATCTGAAAATATGTTGTTCCAGGCATCTCCCCAGAAGCAAAGATGTAGTTAAAATGTTCACTCTGTAATAATATATGTTCAAAGATTTGAGGCACATTTTCACGATTTTTCAAAAATAGCAGACCTATACAAGCTCCTAGCGCGGCACTCGGTGCTGCGCTACGAGCTTGTAGATCTGCTATTTTTCAACAGCTAAAGTATAACATAATGCTTAAAACACCAAAAGGGGTTCCCGCCCAAAATGGATTAAAGCAGCACTTTGTAACGTTATGATAGATAGAGTACGTTGATACAATATAACTTAACCCATTTCGACCTGAGGACGATTCTATACAAATGTCTTCTAAATCAGTTTTCTTAAAAAACTATGTTTCTATGTCAGTCAACCTATTTCATGTCAAGGACCCCCATCTGAAAATATGTTGTTCCAGGCACCTCCCCCAGAAGCAAAGATTTAAGTTAAAATGTTCACTCTGTAATAATATATATTCAAAGATTTGAGGCACATTTTCACGATTTAAAAAAAATAGCAGACCTATACAAGCTCCTAGCGCGGCACTCAGTGCCGCGCTAGGAGCTTGTAGATCTGCTATTTTTCAATAGCTATAAAGCATAACATAATGCTTAAAACACCAAAAGGGGTTCCCGCCCAGAATGGTTTAAAGCGGCACTTTGTAACTTTATGATAGATAGAGTACGTTGATACAATATAACTTAAACAATATTGGAGCAGTTGTATTTTGTTGTCTCCCGGCCTGCTCTTCTATTGTCGATCTACGGTACATTTAGATCGTGTCAGTCAGTCTCACCTATTAGACACAGGATGTCACGCAAGTTTTAACCTGATTCAATTTATCCCCTGAGCATGCAGGCTCAATGGTAAACGTTTCAGCAATTGCATTTCTTTTGCACAGGAACCCGGGTACACATCCATACAGAACCTGGGTACCAGTGGTGTAAAGTAACTAAGTACTTTTACTTAAATACTGTACTTAAGTACAATTTTGAGGTAGTTGTACTTTAC
Source organism: Electrona antarctica (assembly GCF_951216825.1). Lineage (NCBI taxonomy): Eukaryota > Metazoa > Chordata > Actinopteri > Myctophiformes > Myctophidae > Electrona > Electrona antarctica. The sequence goes on from NC_136792.1 coordinate 319,714, forward strand.
TTGGGTATTTCCAATTTCCAGTACTTTTACTTCTACTCCACTACATCTCAGAGCCATTTTTTTTACTTTTACTAAAATAGCCGATCTACAAGCTCACAATGCAACACGACACATTGTGAGCTTGTAGATCTGCTATTTTCAATAGATTTTGTACACATTTTGAACTTTTGAGCACAATGAGTACTTTTACTTTTAGTACTTTAAGTAATTTTTTTTGATGCCGATACTTTTATACTTTTAAGTACATTTTCAACTCCGTACTTTTACTTATAACGTATAGTTCAAAATTGCAGTGTTGGTACTTTTACTTAAGTAAAACATTGAGTACCCCCAGCGGTCATTGGGAGGGATCTCCTAGCAAAAGACAAAGGCCCGACTCACACCTTTCGATCTAGCATACAACATTGATGCATGCTAGATGTATACAAAGGGTGTGATACATCTTGCCCCAATGCATTTCCAATGGGAGTCACATGGTTTGACACAACATTTGTGTTGTATGAGGGGGTGGGGGGCAGTCGAAACACAGCCAAAAGCCATACAACACAAATGTTGTGTCAAACCATGTGACTTCCATTGGAAATGCATTGGGGCAAGATGTATCACACCCTTTGTATACATCTAGCATGCATCAATGTTGTATGCTAGATCGAAAGGTGTGAGTCGGGCCTTTGTCTTTTGCTAGGAGATCCCTCCCAATGACCGCTGGGGGTCCCCGGACCCCACTTTAGGAACCCACGTATACTGTTTTATGAAAAAGGCAATAAATGTGTGGCATTGGAATTTCAGAAAAGCAACTGATAAATGACAACCGCCCGCGTTCCAGTCATGCCTCCATGAATGTACAACTTGTGTATTCCTGCACGTGTGCAGGAATACACGAGTATACTTACACGAGTCCATACGAGGAATACACAATTCATATTTATCCCATTTTGGGCGGTCGAACCCCTTTTGGTGTTTTAAGCATTACGTTATGCTTTAGCTGTTGAACAAATAGCAGATCTACAAGCTCATAGCGCGGCACCGAGTGCCGCGCTATGAGCTTGTAGATCTGCTATTTTTAAAAATTCGTGAAAATGTGGGCGCAAATATTTCAATATATATTCTTTCAGAGCGAACGTTTTTAGCTCAAATCTTTGCTTCTGGGGGGGTCCCTGGAACTACATATCGGTGGCCAATTACATCTAATTCTGGGGGTCCTTAACATGAAAAAGGTTGAGCACCACTGATATAGAAACACAGGGTGTTTAGAAGACATTGTGTAGAATGGAGCTCAGGTCTCAATGGGTTATATTATTATGCATACATGCATGCATGTGTCCATGTGCATGCAACTGGGCACAGCTCCCTGTACTTCTGCTGTATATGTTTAACAACATCACTTCACAATGTTGATGCAAATATGCAATATTTTTTATACTTCCAATCCCCTCGGGGCCAGCGGAAGGGTCAGAATGCATTCTACGCCGTTCATTAAAGCTAAGGTTTGCCAGTGGTGCATTTTACTGTGTGATAAATGTGCAGTGCTTAATATGCATTATTAAGGTGCAAAGTGTTATACATGCACAATACATTAAGAGAGAGTGTGTGTTTGTGCGTGCGTGCGTGCGTGTTTGTTTTCACATGTGTGTATTGCAATTTATTTTTAACAGTTGACATTCTGGAACAATAGAAATAGGGCTAACGCTGAATTGGCTCTGAACTCTTTTTTTTTCTTTCATTTTTTTTAATGTTTTTTTTTTGCGGCTTTCACCTTTATTTTATATTTTTTTATGGAGGGACAGACAGTAGGCTGACAGGAAATGGGGAGAGAGATGGGGGAAGACATGCAGTAAAGGCCGTCAGGATCGGGAGTCGAACCCGCGGCACACTGCCAGACTGGATTACCAGCCAAGGTGCCTGGACCACTGAGCCACGGCCCAGGCCAGGCTCTGAACTCTTAAGTGTGTCGTCAAGCAGACATCTTGTGGCTCAGGGGTAGAGTGACCGGATAGCAACCGCAAGGTTCCCAGTTCGAACCCGGGCTCCCCCAGAGTTAATGTCGAAGCAAGACTTGAGCAAGACTCTGAACCCCTAATTGCTCCCGATGTGCAGCTTGGTGCCCTGCATAGTGTCCTCCAGGCATCGGTGGGTGAATGTAATGCACAATCTCTGTAATGCGCCTTGAATAAAGGCACTTTATAAACGCACCATTTATCTTGTTTTAATTTACTGCGCAGTAAAGAGTAGAGTTATCACCTGACCGGGGGGAGGGCATTCCCCGGTAGGATGTAGCACGTTGAAGGAACACGCATGTGTTTTCGTGAGGGCACCTATACCTACACGCGGAGAACATGCAAACTCCACATACAATGGACCAAAGGATTATGACTTTTAGTATTTCACAGAGAAGATTGTGTGCCTATATATCATATGAAGACCTAGTCGGTCGAAACGTTGCAATTTTCTTGCCTTAAAATAAAGTAAGTCTCGGAGCTCTACGAACTGGTGTGCGGATGTTCTTCCTCTTTCTTTGACTTTTAGTTTTTGCCATTTCATTTCAATTTTGGCAGCTTTATGCTTCCATAAAGGATACACTTATTGATTAGGGATAGTATCTCTCTCTCTCTCTCTCTCTCTCTCTCTCTCTCTCTCTCTCACTCTCTCTCTCTCTCTCTCTCTCTCTCTCTCTCTCTCTCTCTCTCTCAGTTGGGACACTGACTGCACCTCTTGCTCGATCTCCAAAATGTTGTCGTCTTTCTTATACGGCATACCTCTCTCTACCGTGGAGACACTGTACAGATGAGCACTAGTGAAGATGGATGGCTTGCATATGCAATGCCTGTACACACGCCTACACGCCTACATGCACGCACGCACACACACACACACACACACACACACACACACACACACACACACACACACACACACACACACACACACACACACACACACACACACACACACACACACAGACACACACACACACACACACACACGCACGCCGTACGCAGTGTAGCGGTTACTCCACAGATGAAGACTAATGACTGTGTGAATCTCTTCAGCCTCTATCCACACATGCATAAGCACGGAAGCGCACCCATAGTGCACGCACACACACACACACACACACACACACACACACACACACACACACACACACACACACACACACACACATGCACGCACTCTTACCGGGCTGATAAATAGACTGTGAACGTGGGGACGAGTTCTGTCAAATGTCCAGTCCAGTATGCCGTGAAGTTTAGCTTCCCCAGAGACAGCCGGGGAAGCCACTGAGCCGTAACCATGGCACCAGGGCTGGAAACAGTACTACAATGTTTTACTTTAGTAGTAAAAGTATCGATACTGAAATGTGGAAATGCTCTGTTACAAGTAAAAGTCCGGAATTTAAGTAAATGTTGAATTCCGTAAAGTTAAAGTAAAGTAAAGTAAAAGTAAAAGTACAAAAGTATTAGTATCAAAATGTACTTAAAGTACCAAAAGTAAAGGTACTCATTATGCAGAATGTCCCATTTTACAAGTTTACAAATGTATTGTAAATATCTTTTGAAAATAGCCGATCTAGAAGCTCAGAATACGTTGCATTGCGACACATTGTGAGATTGAAGCTACTTTCAAATGGATGAAATGGACGAAATGTATATATATAGGGCTGCATGAAGTGGTTATGCATGTTTTGTAATCAAAATTTAAATCTACAAAATAACTAGTAACTAAAGCAAATAATTGTAGTGGATTAGAAGTACAAAGTTTGTCTCTGAGATGTTGGAAATACTCATGTACAAATACCAAAATGTTACTTAACCCATTCTGGGCGGGAACCCCTTTTGTAAGCATTATGCATGTTATTTAGCTATTCAAAATAGCAGATCTACAAGCTCATAGCGTGGCACCGAGTGCTGCGCTATATGAACTCGTGAAAAAAATCGTGAAAATGGGCCTCAAATCTTTGAATACCGGTATATATTCTTTCAGAGTTTCAGTTTTTAACTCAAATCTTTGCTTCCAGGGGGTCACAGGAACAACATATTTTCAGATGGGGGTCGGCGGAATATTACATATCATTTTTGAGTAAATGTACTTACTGTACAGACCTGTACTGTCCACCACTACAGAGACAGTGGTTCTGTCAAATGTCCAGTCCTGTAACGCCGTGACATTCTGCCTCCCGGGAGACGTACAGCCCGCAGGAACCCACCGGGCCATGACCACTAACCTGGCAACCCACCGAGCCGTGACCACTAACCTGGCAACCCACCGAGCCGTGACCACTAACCTGGCAACCCACCGAGCCGTGACCACTAACCTGGCAACCCACCGAGCCGTGACCACTAACCTGGCAACCCACCGAGCCGTGACCACTAACCTGGAACGAGGAACCCACCGAGCCGTGACCACTAACCTGGCACTGACACTATTCTCCCCACAAAGGGAACCGGGCCGTACAGCCCAGAGGAACCCACCGAGCCGTAGCCACTAACCTGGCACTGACACTATTCTCCCCACAAAGGGAACCGGGCCGTACCGCCCAGAGGAACCCACAGGGCCGTAGCCACTAACCTGGCACTGACACTATTCACTAACCTGGCACTGACACTATTCTCCCCACAAAGGGAACCGGGCCGTACAGCCCAGAGGAACCCACCGGGCCGTAACCACTAACCTGGCACTGACACTATTCACTAACCTGGCACTGACACTATTCTCCCCACAAAGGGAAGCGCGGCGTCCAGCCCAGGTCTCGTCCCTTTCAGCTGGATGTGTTTGTTTCATGTTCTGAATTGAACGCTGACAGGTGCTTTCACTCTCCTCCTCCTCCTCCTCCTCCACCTCCACCCTGCCTGGACCGATACCAAGTAGCGGTTCACCAAAGCGGAAATTGTGCGAGAAAATCTGTTTGGTGGCCCGTGGGTTATTTATTATTGAAAGGGGGGTGATGTAAACACGTTGAAGTCTACAATTTCAAGCCATTTCAAATCGTTTTTTTGCACTTCGTTGCATCATGCCCTCTATACCTGCTTCAAGAGCAGCGTGAACAGACAAACAAATGAAGCAAACAAACAAACAGAACATTTGAAGTGCGAGACAGGCTATACTATCTGCCAAAATCTACTTTTGTAGTTGACTGGCAAGGCACAATAACAACTGTTGGGGGCAGCCAACTCTATAGAAGTCCCGCCCCCTTTCATGACGACACCAGGCCCAGGAAATAATTCCCAGTGCATTTTCCTCATAGACATTTCAAAAAGTATTTTATTTAAAGACCTTTTAAGCGTCGTACAAAGCCAACTCGAGCTGTGACAAATCATGACAATGGACCAAACAAATAATTACAAAGAAGAAAAACTAGAAAAAAAGTAACCTGCCGTTTTCTTCTTCTTTCTAATTATTTGTTCGGCCCGAAAAATGTTGTTTGTTGTCATGATTTCTCACAACTCGAGTTGGCTTTGTACGACGCTTAAAAGGTCTTTAAATAAATACTTTTTGATTCGAGATGTCTATGAGGAAAATTAACGTGGAATCATTTCCTGGGCCCTGGTAGGGGGCGGGACTGCGACACTCTAATGCGTGCGTGCGTGCGTGCGTGCGTGCGTGCGTGCGTGCGTGCGTGCGTGCGTGCGTGCGTGCGGTCGTGCGTGCGTGCGGTCGTGCGTGCGTGCGTGCGTGCGTGCGTGCGTGCGGTCGTGCGTGCAGTCGTGTACACACTTATTATAAAGTGCTTAGTGTCTCATTCTCCCTCTGTCCCCATGTGCTCCTTATCCCCCAGCCTGTCCCTGTCCCTCTGTCCCCATGTGCTCCTTATCCCCTAACCCTGCCTGGGGATTTAAATCAGTGAGTGAATGATTACAGGCTCGCTTTCTGGCTCAGTTACAGTAGGTCTAAAACGTGTACGACGAACCGGTGAGGAAATATACAGGGAACTAGAAATGTTCTCTGCACTGCATGAATCACTCATTGTGTCTGTATTCCTGCCACAGCTTTGTAGCAAAGTGATAATCTTATGTATCTATCTTAAAAGAAGCATGAACAACAATGGTGTAGTTCCAATGGTATAGTTGAACCAGTGTTTCCTGCTTTGAAAATGTGCTGTACGTCCCATTGTTGGGGCCTCCTCTCTGTATAGGATGAACAATGAGTCAGTGTGTTGGGCAGGCTGGGGCATGCAGCGCTGTGTGCAATACCTACTGTATGTGCAGGGATGATTAATTTGCTGCGTGCGTGCGTGCGTGCGTGCGTGCGTGCGTGCGTGCGTGCGTGCGTGCGTGCGTGCGTCGTGTGCATGCGTGCACGTATGTGTGCAGAAAATCTTGCATGTTGATCGATGTGTGATATAGTTTCTGTATTGTGTGTGTGTGTGTGTGTGTGTGTGTGTGTGTGTGTGTGTGTGTGTGTGTGTGTGTGTGTGTGTGTGTGTGTGTGTGTGAATGTGTGTTCTGTACAGCACTGGTTCCCAAAGTGGGGTCCGGGGACCCCTAAGGGTTCTTGAGTGAGTTCCAGGGGGAGGTTTAATGGTAGGCTAGTTTGGAACCAAATGGACCCTTATGGGTCTGTAACTCAGAGAGTGTACAATAGAAATGGCTCTTTATAGGCATTTGCCAAGTAGCCTTGGCCTTGAGCTTGAACTTAAATCAATACATTAACGAGTTGGTTATGAGAGTATAGCCTATACTAACTTTATAACGTTCAGTCCGTTGACATTGCTGTCAAAATGAACTGTTCTACAAGCTCATGCATCGCGGAGCACCGCGTTCACTGGATCAGTGCATCTGCAGGCTGTAATGATGACGTATTTCGATATTTCCTGTTGCCTTACACTGCGCAAAATGCATGGAATACAGATACAGGAAACTCCCGTTAAACTTTCCAACAAACTCCGGTGAACTCCCGAATTGTACCATCACACCTGTATATCACTGTATATTAACTGTATATGCTGCTAAACTTGAGGTTTACGGGGAAAATACAGTGCCCATATTTGCCCGTTAACTCCTCACGCAGTGCTATATGGTGTGGAATGGGCGTGGATGTTCCATTCCACCAGGCGACATCAGGCGAATCGCTTGGGAAAGAGGCGGAAAGGGTACACCAGGGCGAACCGCACAAATGAAGTGATTACACCACCTGTACACCTTCACTGAATTACACGGGGATTGACGCAGCTTGATCGGACGGATAAATACGATATCATTACGCATCTCCTTTACACCTGGGCGTACATTTCCGTTGTGAATGAGGACCTGTATCTCTAAATCGGCACAATGAATGTCGTTTCTGGTGAAAACAAGGTTTTTCAACGGCCGACAGCAGGCGCTGCGATACTCGCGGTCGGGTTTTTCCACCACCGACCGAAAGAACAACAACCGGTCAAGACACCACACACAGCATTTAAAGGGTTGCACGCAATAAAACCTTGGCAATGCGCGATGATGATACATAATTGTCTTTATCATCTATCTATCTATCTATCTATCTATCTATCTATCTATCTATCTATCTATCTATCTATCTATCTATCTATCTATCTATCTATCTATCTATCTATCTGTACCTCTCTGGGTATCTCTTTGCTGCCTCTCTATATTTGTCTCCACATGTTTGTCTGCCTGCCTCTTCATCTGTCTAACCCATTCAGTACGGGAAACCTTTTTGGTGTTGTAAGCATTATGTTATACTTTAGCAGACCTACACAAGCTCATGGCGCGGCACCGAGTGCCGCGCCATGAGCTTGTGTAGGTCTGCTATTTTTGAAAAATCTTGAAAATGTAGTGCAAATCTTTGAATATATATTCTTTCAGAGTGAACGTTTTTAACTCAAATCTTTGCTTCTGGGAGGAAGGTCCCTGGAACAACATATTTTCAGATGGGGGTCGGCGGCCAAATACATATAATCCTGCCATGAGGGTCCTTGACATGAAAATGTTTTT
>NC_136792.1:327847-420347 GCF_951216825.1 Electrona antarctica
GTATTTTGACAAGTTTTGGTAAGTGTTCAGTTTGAGTGAACAAATAATGGTCTACGTACAACGTATTGATATTGTATTTATGAATACAATCTGTGTTAGTCATGCAAATAAAGTAAAAAAAAAAGAGTGAACTTGGCATTAAAGACTGCAAATAATAATAATAAACAACAGCAGCATTTACCCCCCCCCCCCCCCCCCTTTCCCCTCACTGTATATGTTTCTTTTCCCTTTTTACCTCCATTATGATGAATTCCTGTTCTGTTCTTTGTAAATATAGAAGTGTCTATTTGTACGTCTCTAAATGTTTTGATGAATTGAACATGGTGGACCCTGTTGTAAACAAGTGTAATGCTTAATTGGGTCGTCCACTCACAGTTAAAAGCCTTTGTATTGAGTTTGTGCTTGAAATGTACTGTAATTCTGCAAACTGTTAATAACATTTTCAATCAATCAAAAAGCAACTACTATGTCTGCTTGTCAAGCCACCATATCACCATGTCCATTATCTGGCTTGGTTCTGGCTGTTTTGTTGTTAAAGTCAACAAGGGTGCAAAACCTCATTCCATAAACAAGATAGTGATAAATTGCTCGATCCATCTTCTGTCATTACCAATGAGTATTAATCTGTTGTGTCGTGAGTCTAGCTTTCAATGGTGTCACTGGTCGCTAGCTGTACTAAACACTGTAGCCTCAGAGCAAGCCAACAAACAACATGGCGCCCAGAACGAGTCCTTCTAAGGCAGGCTCTGCCCAAACTCCGCCCATTTCTCTTTCCCTATAGTGACTGTCATCTATGTAATGATGCCAGTGACATCACAGAACAATCCTCCTCTTGTGACTCACAAAGCAATATTGTATAGAGCAGTGGTTTTCAACCAGTTGTCCGGGGACCTCCAGTGGTCCTTGAGGGGGTTCCAGGTGGTCCCCGTGCAGCTAAATGATGAGAGAGTTGGTAACCAAATGGACCCTTTATAGATCTTGAACTCTTCAAGAGTTAAATTATTGTTTAAAATCTGCATTACTTAATTTACAAGAAGTCTACACAATGAGTGAATGTAGAAGAACTGTTATTTTGAGCAACGTTTGCCTAAGACAGCAAAATACACGTTTTGGCCGGGTCTGAGAGGCTAAATCTCATCAAACGGTGGTTCCGTGGCTCAAATAAATAACGGGCCTTGATGTGAAAATGGTTGAAAACCCACTGGCATGTAGAGTGTTGCAAACATCACTGACACATGGAATTAGCAATCTGAATGACAGCAATCTGAGAGACAGCTGGAGATAGATATTAATGAATGCGTATGAGAGAGGGAGAGAGAGAGAGAGAGAGAGAGAGACAGTGACGACCACAGTAGAGAGAGGACCATGTATAAAACTGGTAATCACATGCAGCCGTGCTACACTATACAGTTATAGATAGCAATTTCACTGCATACGTCACTGCTTATTATTAGGACATGCTTCCCAGCGAGGATTTGCGCTCCACTTTCTTCTGTTGTATTTGCTTTCTTTCTGCTCTCCTATCTGTTGGTTTCTCTGGGTGTGTGTCCGTCCGTCCGTCCGTCCGTCCGTCCGTCCGTCCGTCAGCTAATCTCCGGCACCGTTGGCCCGGCCGATGCCAAACTCTGCACACACACTCCCTGGATGCCAATGACTGTAACAAACCTCTGCCTCAAATTCTTCAGAGCGGCCTGTTATAGCGCCACCATGAGGCCGATTATTTTGCTAAACACATTTCATTACATTACTCGTACACATTTTAAGTTTTTAACCAATACATCACCCAAATCGGTTCTCTCTCTCTCTCTCTCTCTCTCTCTCTCTCTCTCTCTCTCTCTCTCTCTCTCTCTCTCTCTCTCTCTCTCTCTCTCTCTCTCTCTCTCTCTATGTGATCAACACGGATCTGTCCCATTTCCCATATTCCATCCCGATTGGCTAAGATTGCCTTCCAAAGCATGCAGGATTGGTCCGTTTTGAACAAAATGCCACAAATCATGAACACAGTGTGCGATTTCCATGAAATTATACACACACATTCCCACTATGGGAGAGGAAGAAATTTATTTTTTTCCCCTTCAAATCAGCCTCATGGTGGCGCTATAACAGGCCAATTCGTGTTTTTACCTATAACTGCACCGATCTGTGTACAACTTTGTATGCACACACCATAGAGGCCAAGGAAAAACCTTTGACCTGCATTTTTTTGCATCTGCCCTGTTATAACGCCACCATAAGGCCGATTTTTACTTTTACTATTATTACTCGCACACTATACACTATCTCTATAGTCATGTGATCAACACAGAACTGTTTAATTTTTCATATTCCATCCCGATTGGCTACGATTGACATCTAAAGTTTGCACGACTGGCCCGTTTTATAGAACAAAATGTCTCAAATCATGAACACATTGCAATTACCCTGAAATTACGCTAGCACATTGCCCCTACGCTGAGGAAGAAATGCCACTTAAATTTTTTTCACATCAGCCTCATGGTGGCGCTATAACAGGCCAAATCATGTTTTGACCTATAACTGCACTGATCCGTACAACGTTGTATGCCCTAGTTCCATATCAGATGGCCATACCCTCGACACGTGGAGGCCAGCTTCAGAATGTGACCTATAAATAGGGCACGAGTAATTATATGTTCATCAGTCTATATATTATGCTCAATAGTCACACGCATGCACGTACACACACGCACGCACGCTGCGGCACGCACGCACGTACCAACACACACACACACACACACACGCGCAGGCAGGCAGGTGATGCTCACTTCCCATTCGGGTTGCTTTTTAAGAATGAGCTTTTGGTAAACGTTCCTCTTTTACTCATCTTTTCAGTGATGGAAACTCTGTGCAGCTAATGATAAAAGTGGCCATCATCAAAGCCACAGCCCAAAGTGGGTGTGTCTGGCCACAGCCTCGCGTGGCCAGACACGAATCTGCTGGTGCAAAAAAAATGAATGAAGCAAAGAAAAGAAAAACATGTAGGCCTACACTCGCTGCCACAACCAAATACATGTCATGGATGCACCTGGGACGTATCCTCAGTGATGTATCCTGAGGTCAACACCTGGGACGTATCCTCAGTGATGTTTCCTGAGGTCAACACCTGGGACGTATCCTCAGTGATGTTTCCTGAGGTCAACACCTGGGACGTATCCTCAGTGATGTTTCCTGAGGTCATCACCTGGGACGTATCCTCAGTGATGTTTCCTGAGGTCAACACCTGGGACGTATCCTCAGTGATGTATCCTGAGGTCATCACCTGGGACGTATCCTCAGTGATGTTTCCTGAGGTCAACACCTGGGACGTATCCTCAGTGATGTATCCTGAGGTCAACACCTGGGACGTATCCTCAGTGATGTTTCCTGAGGTCAACACCTGGGACGTATCCTCAGTGATGTTTCCTGAGGTCAACACCTGGGACGTATCCTCAGTGATGTATCCTGAGGTCAACACATGGGACGTATCCTCAGTGATGTTTCCTGAGGTCAACACCTGGGACTTATCCTCAGTGATGTTTCCTGAGGTCAACACCTGGGACTTATCCTCAGTGATGTTTCCTGAGGTCAACACCTGGGACGTATCCTCAGTGATGTATCCTGAGGTCAACACCTGGGACGTATCCTCAGTGATGTATCCTGAGGTCAACACCTGGGCCGTATCCTCAGTGATGTATCCTGAGGTCAACACCTGGGACGTATCCTCAGTGATGTATCCTGAGGTCAACACCTGGGCCGTATCCTCAGTGATGTATCCTGAGGTCAACAAATGGGACGTATCTTCAGTGATGTATCCTGAGGTCAACACCTGGGACGTATCCTCAGTGATGTATCCTGAGGTCAACACCTGGGACGTATCCTCAGTGATGTTTCCTGAGGTCAACACCTGGGCCGTATCCTCAGTGATGTTTCCTGAGGTCAACACCTGGGACGTATCCTCAGTGATGTATCCTGAGGTCAACACCTGGGACGTATCCTCAGTGATGTTTCCTGAGGTCAACACATGGGACGTATCTTCAGTGATGTATCCTGAGGTCAACACCTGGGACGTATCCTCAGTGATGTATCATGAGGTCAACACCTGGGACGTATCCTCAGTGATGTTTCCTGAGGTCAACACCTGGGACGTATCCTCAGTGATGTATCCTGAGGTCAACACCTGGGACGTATCCTCAGTGATGTTTCCTGAGGTCAACACCTGGGACGTATCCTCAGTGATGTATCCTGAGGTCAACGGGGTTTCGGCCGGTCTACCAACATCATACCCCCTCACTCAGGCGACCCAGCCGGCGTTGATCAAATCCCGACTTACGTCCCAGTAGCTACCCTCGATCAGTCCATCAGGGAATGAGCAAGGCCACACAATCCGTTGCTCCGGAACTATACTCTGCCGGGACTGGGAGAACCAAATTCTGGCGCGTGGAAGGACTAGGCTCTGTGGGTTGACTCCTGTCCGGGCCCCTCCCACGTCTCACCAGGTCCACTCCTGCTCTCACCAGGCCCAGGACCAGACTCCCAGCACCAGGCACTATACATTCAGGAGTGGTGGATTATAATGGCCCTCCTAAAGGCCTCACCGAGGTTATAATTAAAGGATATAACTTTGTCCAAATCTAAACTTTATTCTAAACTTCCATCACTGCGGTTATAGGTATTCTCTCCCTTAAGGTGACGTTTATAGAGGCAGCCAAAGTGTTTAGTCAAAGCGATGCACAATGCATGGTCCCTCATGACCTGAGTATCTCTATCGAGCATAATTTCCGCCTAACGGACTCTGTCGCCCTCTGGTTATACATTCAGCCCTCCATGGTGACATTAAGCCGCTGCTGACCGAACCAATGGGGGCCTGTAACCAAACCGCTTACTGTTTGCCTTTGTATTTACACCCCCCTCGCGTCAGCTAATGCGGACCAAAAACAGCTGTGTGTCAGCAGACTAGGGGGAGGCTGCGGGCGGGCTTGACTCTCGTGACCTGACTGAACTAACGCTATGTGCTCAATGTGTGGTAATAGGATAAGGTGTCGTGGCCATCCTCTCCTTTTATGCAGGGAATTACAGTAATCAGGGGATTATGCTTCATGTTAACCCATTTTTGGCGGGAACCCCTTTTTGGTGTTTTAAGCATTATGTTAGGGCTTTAGCTATTGGAAAATAGCAGATCTACAAGCTCATAGCGTGGCACCGAGTGCTGCGCTACAAGCTTGTAGGTCTGCTATTTTTTTTGAAAAATCGTGAAAATGTGGCACAGATTTGGAATATATTCTTTCAGAGCGAACGTTTTTCAACTCAAATCTTTGCTTCTGGGAGGGTCCCTGGAACAACATATTTTCAGATGGGGGTCGGCGGCCAATTACATATAATTTTTGGGGGTCCTTGACATGAAAATGTTTGAGAACCACTGACATAGAAACATGGGTTTTTCAGTAAACTGTCAGGATTTAGAAGACATTTTTATAAATTTCGACGTCAGGCTTAAACGGGTTAAGAGGGAAGGGGGGGAAACCAACAGGCCCATTGATGAATGTAAACACTCGTATACAAACGGATACAGAAATACAGGGGGGGGCGCAGCGGATCTCATTACCACTTAAGAGGGGGACCACAAACACATCGTTCTCTCAAGAGGATGTTCTGGAGGGGACATCAATAATACCCCCCAATGTAGAGGTTGTTGTGGTAGGACTATAAACTGCTGGTCAGAATGTCCGCCAATCATTACAGCTTGTCTGATTCTGTATAATAAATGGCCATTTTCAGTGTATACAATGAACAGCACTATGGTGTCGTGGAGCGCCGCTAAATAACCCATTAGAGCTTGACGTTACAACAAACACATTAACATGCCCACGTACTTCTCGGCTGTGGGGCTTACAAGCATTGATACACTCACATGAATTCAAAATGAGAAATCATAACTCCTGAAAAGGACCCCCCCCCCCCCATCCCATGCCCCCCTCCGATCTTTCATCCATACCAAGCAATTACTATTTCCTATAGCTCCCATAACCTTTCAATTAAACAAATGTTATCTTTTATAATAATCATAGTAATCTTTAACTAGTGTATTTTGCACATATAACCACTCCACATAAATGAGCAGCCAGGAGGCGGAGATTGTGTTTTTGCGTCTGTCTGTCCGTCCGTCCGTCCGTCCGTCCGTCCGCCGTCCGTCCGTCCGTCCGTCCGTCCGCCGTCCGTCCGTCCGTCCGTCCGTCCGTCCGTCCGTCCGTCCGTCCGTCTCGTATAGCAAAAATGATGCAGGCACCGGAAATTAACCTAATAATGTATATAGATATTTAAAAGTCAATGCGTTCCGTTTCTGAATTACCTACGCTAGGATGCTGCAGCATTCGTTTGGGAGCCGTATGATGTAAATCGCAGTCCGATATGAACACTTATATACTGGATGGATATAGATGGCACTGGCTCCCTCCTCCGCGTCATCAGTGCCCATACCCGAGGCGGGGTTGGCGTTTCTGTGTGGAGTTTGCATGTTCTCCCCGTGTCCCCTAGGGTAGGTACCCTCACAAAAAACATGCAGTAATCCTGGTCTCTAAACTACCTCCCCCTGGCCAACTGGGGCGCCTGATGGAGGAGAAAGGAACTGGTTGGAATAACGTGTTCCTTCCACGCGCTACGTCCAACCAGGGAAACTCCCCCCTGTCAGGTGTAAAGGAGCAACTTGGACACTCAGGCATGAAGGAAGCATGAGTTCAAGTCCGTTGCTCTCCCCATGTCCCCCATATATGGGGACTAGGTTGGCGGAGGGTGTGTAGAGCCCAGGACCACATTAGATAATTGACACAGGGGTGAAAAATGGGTTACAAAATTGTGGGATTAAAAAATAAATAAACAAAAGATAGCACTGGAGCCAAACCTGGTAGAGATGTTATAGACATGGAAACGTTGTCGTTCTTGCCTGCATGGCACCCTGTTATATTAAAGAACCACTTTTCAACATCTCTTCATATAATTGGTCCTCACTAATGTTCATGATAAAACACCACCATTTTGTCCTACTCAGTCTGTGTCTCATAGGAGGGCTTTGGGCAGTTCGGACACCCGTCCACCAGTGACATCATCATTAGGCAGACTTTTTTTTTAAACAAGATTTGTTTTAAAATATATTTAGATTTGTATTATCGTGAGAACGATGGCTTCAACCTTTGCATTGCAACTTTTCAGGAAAAAGAAAGTCTGCCGTTTCTATTAGCTTGGATTCACCATCGATGATGTCACTGGTGGACGGGTTTCTGAACTGCCGACAGCCTTCCTATGAGACACAGACACAGAGTAGAAAAAAATGGTGGTATTTTATCAAGAACATTAGTTAGGACCAATTATAGGAAGAGAAGTTGAATAGTGGTGAAGTGGTCCTTTAACGGGGAAAAAGGCTCCGACTAATGGTCTCTGAGTATCTCCAGTGCTTTGTCTCCGGAGACTAATGGTCTCTGAGTTGCTCCAGTGCTTTGTCTCCGGAGACTAATGGTCTCTGAGTTGCTCCAGTACTTTGTCTCCGGAGACTAATGGTCTCTGCGTTGCCCCAGTGCTTTGTCTCCGGAGACTAATGGTCTCTGAGTTGCCCCAGTGCTTTGTCTCCGGAGACTAATGGTCTCTGAGTTGCCCCAGACTAATGGTCTCTGAGTTGCCCCAGTGCTTTGTCTCCGGAGACTAATGGTCTCTGAGTTGCCCCAGTGCTTTGTCTCCGGAGACTAATGGTCTCTGAGTTGCCCCAGTGCTTTGTCTCCGGAGACTAATGGTCTCTGCGTTGCCCCAGTGCTTTGTCTCCGGAGACTAATGGTCTCTGAGTTGCTCCAGTACTTTGTCTCCGGAGACTAATGGTCTCTGCGTTGCCCCAGTGCTTTGTCTCCGGAGACTAATGGTCTCTGAGTTGCCCCAGTGCTTTGTCTCCGGAGACTAATGGTCTCTGAGTTGCTCCAGTGCTTTGTCTCCGGAGACTAATGGTCTCTGAGTTGCCCCAGACTAATGGTCTCTGAGTTGCCCCAGTGCTTTGTCTCCGGAGACTAATGGTCTCTGAGTTGCTCCAGTACTTTGTCTCCGGAGACTAATGGTCTCTGCGTTGCCCCAGTGCTTTGTCTCCGGAGACTAATGGTCTCTGAGTTGCCCCAGTGCTTTGTCTCCGGAGACTAATGGTCTCTGAGTTGCCCCAGACTAATGGTCTCTGAGTTGCCCCAGTGCTTTGTCTCCGGAGACTAATGGTCTCTGAGTTGCCCCAGTGCTTTGTCTCCGGAGACTAATGGTCTCTGAGTTGCCCCAGACTAATGGTCTCTGAGTTGCCCCAGTGCTTTGTCTCCGGAGACTAATGGTCTCTGAGTTGCCCCAGTGCTTTGTCTCCGGAGACTAATGGTCTCTGAGTTGCCCCAGTGCTTTGTCTCCGGAGACTAATGGTCTCTGAGTTGCCCCAGTGCTTTGTCTCCGGAGACTAATGGTCTCTGAGTTGCTCCAGTGCTTTGTCTCCGGAGACTAATGGTCTCTGAGTTGCTCCAGTGCTTTGTCTCCGGAGACTAATGGTCTCTGAGTTGCCCCAGTGCTTTGTCTCCGGAGACTAATGGTCTCTGAGTTGCCCCAGACTAATGGTCTCTGAGTTGCCCCAGTGCTTTGTCTCCGGAGACTAATGGTCTCTGAGTTGCCCCAGTGCTTTGTCTCCGGAGACTAATGGTCTCTGAGTTGCTCCAGTACTTTGTCTCCGGAGACTAATGGTCTCTGAGTTGCCCCAGTGCTTTGTCTCCGGAGACTAATGGTCTCTGAGTTGCCCCAGTGCTTTGTCTCCGGAGACTAATGGTCTCTGAGTTGCTCCAGTACTTTGTCTCCGGAGACTAATGGTCTCTGCGTTGCCCCAGTGCTTTGTCTCCGGAGACTAATGGTCTCTGAGTTGCCCCAGTGCTTTGTCTCCGGAGACTAATGGTCTCTGAGTTGCCCCAGACTAATGGTCTCTGAGTTGCCCCAGTGCTTTGTCTCCGGAGACTAATGGTCTCTGAGTTGCCCCAGACTAATGGTCTCTGAGTTGCCCCAGACTAATGGTCTCTGAGTTGCCCCAGACTAATGGTCTCTGAGTTGCTCCAGTGCTTTGTCTCCGGAGACTAATGGTCTCTGAGTTGCTCCAGTGCTTTGTCTCCGGAGACTAATGGTCTCTGCGTTGCCCCAGTGCTTTGTCTCCGGAGACTCCGGAGCAGCCTGATGCATGCTGGAGGTGCAGTGGAGCCTGTCTTTATTACGACTACAATGGACGTTACACCGTGGGACTACAATGGACGTTACACCGTGGGACTACAATGGACGTTACACCGTGGGACTACAATGGACGTTACACCGTGGGACTACAATGGACGTTACACCGTGGGACTTTAATCCATTCTGGACGGGAACCCCTTTTTGGTGTTTTAAGCATTATGTTATACTTTAGCTACTGAAAAATAGCAGACCTACAAGCTCATAGCGCCGCGCTCCGAGCTTGTAGGTCTGCTATTTTTTGAAAAATCGTGAAAATGCGGTATACAAATCTTTGAATATATATTCCTTCAGAGCGAATGTTTTTAACTCAAATCTTTGCTTCTGAGGGGTTCCCTGGAACAACATATTTTCAGATGGGGGTCGGCGGCCAATTACATATAATACTTAGAGCTCCTTGACATGAAAATGTTTGAGAACCATTGACATCCTGACAAAACCGTCAGGATTTAGAAGACTTTGATTTGTAGAATCGTCCTCAGATCTAAATGGGTTAACCGATCAGTAGAAGCTGTCTCATTGTCCCATGCATTTTTAATTACTTTTCTTTTTTTCTGAGAATGGGCACTAGGCGTTGTGTTGTTCATGGAAAGAGTCAGAACTAACGGAAAGCTTACAGGACTACTTACAGGACCACTTCACCACTTTTCAACCTATCTTCATACTGTATAATAGGTCCTCCTCACTAATAATAATGATAAAATGGCACCATTTTTTTCTCATGGGAGGGCTGTGGACAGTTCAGAAACCAGTCTGTGTCTCATAGGAGGGCTGTGGACAGTTCAGAAACCAGGAGGGCTGTGGACAGTTCAGAAACCAGTCTGTGTCTCATAGGAGGGCTGTGGACAGTTCAGAAACCAGTCTGTGTCTCATAGGAGGGCTGTGGACAGTTCAGAAACCAGTCTGTGTCTCATAGGAGGGCTGTGGACAGTTCAGAAACCAGGAGGGCTGTGGACAGTTCAGAAACCAGTCTGTGTCTCATAGGAGGGCTGTGGACAGTTCAGAAACCAGTCTGTGTCTCATAGGAGGGCTGTGAACAGTTCAGAAACTAGTCTGTGTGGGCTGTGGGCAGTTCACACAGACTGGTTTCTGAACTGCCCACAGCCCTCCTATGAGACACAGACTGGTTTCTGAACCGCCCACAGCCCTCCTATATGAGACACATACTGGTTTCTGAACTGCCCACAGCCCTCCTATGAGACACAGACTGGTTTCTGAACTGCCCACAGCCCTCCTATGAGACACAGACTGAGTAGGAAAAAAATGGTGCCATTTTATCATGATTATTAGTGAGGACCTATTATATGAAGATAGGTTGAAAAGTGGTGAAGTTATCCTTTAAGTAAAGAATACAATACAGTATACGTGACTAATTTGGACAGTTTACATTTGTTTTTGTCTTTTCTTTTAGTTTTAGCTCAGCTGCTCTTTTTATCCACTCATATTCACGGAACGCATTAGCTCATTATGCTAAATTAACCCGCTGTACCGTGCTAATGTGATGGATGGTGACATGGACCGTGGAATGTGTTGGCAGTCAGTCGCTGATGATGCAGAGGGCAGAGGAAACACACCACTCATAATGAATCTGACTGCTCATAATTTAATTCAACTTTAAGTGGTAATGACAGTCTGGTTACAATTTGAAACCTTTCATTCTTCATTACTTGCAACACAACGAGCCACGAGCCGCGCTTAGGGTGGATTCACACGGAGTCTGTTTGATTTGAACTGTTCCCGGATACGATTGCCTGGTTCCCGCTGGCCATGATTATGTTATTATGTGGTTCCACCGGTATCAGGTACGGTCGCCCCTAAACCATCTCACCCCTCGATTTTTTTACCCGCCAAAATCATGCCGACCGCTCGATGCCGTGGTTCCTTGGCTGCAGCTCACCGCTCCTTGGCTGCAGCTCACCGCTCCTTGGCGGCGGCTCACCGCTCCTTGGCTGCAGCTCACCACTCCTTGGCTGCAGCTCACCGCTCCTTGGCTGCAGCTCACCGCTCCTTGGCTGCAGCTCACCGCTCCTTGGCTGCAGCTCACCGCTCCTTGGCTGCAGCTCACCGCTCCTTGGCTGCAGCTCACCGCTCCTTGGCTGCAGCTCACCGCTCCTTGGCTGCAGCTCACCGCTCCTTGGCTGCAGCTCACCGCTCCTTGGCTGCAGCTCACCGCTCCTTGGCTGCAGCTCACCGCTCCTTGGCTGCAGCTCACCACTCCTTGGCTGCAGCTCACCGCTCCTTGGCTGCAGCTCACCTCTCCTTGGCTGCGGCTCACCGCTCCTTGGCTGCAGCTCACCGCTCCTTGGCTGCAGCTCACCGCTCCTTGGCTGCAGCTCACCACTCCTTGGCTGCAGCTCACCGCTCCTTGGCTGCAGCTCACCTCTCCTTGGCTGCAGCTCACCGCTCCTTGGCTGCAGCTCACGGCTCCTTGGCTGCAGCTCACCGCTCCTTGGCTGCAGCTCACCTCTCCTTGGCTGCGGCTCACCGCTCCTTGGCTGCAGCTCACGGCTCCTTGGCTGCAGCTCACCGCTCCTTGGCTGCAGCTCACCGCTCCTTGGCTGCAGCTCACCGCTCCTTGGCTGCGGCTCACCGCTCCTTGGCTGCAGCTCACCGCTCCTTGGCTGCAGCTCACCGCTCCTTGGCTGCGGCTCACCGCTCCTTGGCTGCAGCTCACCGCTCCTTGGCTGCAGCTCACCGCTCCTTGGCTGCAGCTCACCGCTCCTTGGCTGCGGCTCACCGCTCCTTGGCTGCAGCTCACCGCTCCTTGGCTGCGGCTCACCGCTCCTTGGCTGCAGCTCACCGCTCCTTGGCTGCGGCTCACCGCTCCAAGAGATGCCCAAATGCGGAGAACCAATTTCACTGCGGTAACGTGTGTGACAAATCGTGCGACTTTGACCTTTGACTTTGTTATAAACAAAATACAAATTGTGTTTGTGTTTGTGTGAATGATTTCAAAAGTGGAGTCAAGCTTCTATTAAATGCAGTACAGATTTTTAGATTGCATGATTTGTTTTTGAAATGCAGGTAATGTATTGGAAGGGACCAATTCAAGGTTTTCTAAAAGTCTCAGTATACCACTTGATCAGATCCAAGAGAGCCGCCGTTTCCACTTAATTGGATTTGGATTATGACAAATTTGACAATGCTTTTAGCCTTAAAAAACATGCTTCCTTGTGATCTTAAAGACGCTTATCTCAAGATACTGTCTGTTCCAAACAGAGCAGAACATTGTAAGGTTAAAGGGAGAACTTCCCCTTCCTCTGAGGCGATATTAATGACTTTAACCTTCTCTTCACTGCATTGGTTTAAGATAACAAGCCGATGTGTCCCCAAATGCTGCCTGCCTCGTTTGCTGAGATCTCATTTAATCCATTCTGGGCGGGAACCCCTTTTGGTGTTTTAAGCATTATGTTATACTTTAGCTATTGAAAAATAGCAGATCTACAAGCTCATAGCGCGGCACCGAGTGCCGCGCTACGAGCTTGTAGGTCTGCTATTTCTGAAAGATCGTGAAAATGTGGCATATATTCTTTCAGCGTGATCGTTTTTAACTCAAATCTTTGCTTCTGGGGGGGTCCCTGGAACAACATATTTTCAGATGGGGGTCGGCGGCCAATTACAGATAATTTTTGGGGTCCTTGACATGAAATAGTTTGAGAACCACTGACATAGAAACATGGGGTTTTCAGAAAACTGTCATGATTTAGATTAGAAGACATTTGTAGAATCGAGCTCAGATCTAAACGGGTTAACACGATAAACCCCAAGGGGCTGCAGAAAGGCCAAACCGGGCGACGATGCGTACTGAACAGATCAAAATGCTGCCCACAGCAGAACCATCTGGACACTGCACTTTTTTTGCTTATTCTTACATTAAGGAATTGAATCCCTGCTGTTATTTGACACTCGTTCCAATATTTAAGGGGTGGTTGTAGCTGATCCGCCACCTCGTGTCATTAGTGTAATCAAGGCATGATTAATACGATGTTACAATAGCATATGTGGGGGCGGAATTTAACACAATGCCTGCCATGGACATGCTTGGACGTCAGAACAGGTTGTATGATTGGAGATACCCTAATAAATCATTTTGTGTATGCAGATGACCTTACCATACTTTCCCCTAGTAGCAGTGGGTTCCAACAGCTGCTCAATATCTGTTCAAATTATGGTATTGACTTTGATATTAACTATAATGCTAAGAAGAGCATATGTGACCAGATTTGACTGAGAGCCTGCCATCGCGCAAATTCCAGCTTTTCACCAGAGGAGAAAAACTTTTCATTTTTTTTAAATGAGTTAATAGCACAGGCAGACTCTTCACATACTAGAGCAGGGGTGGGCAACTGGCGGCCCGGGGGCCACATGCGGCCCCCACCTTCACTTAATGCGGCCCTCAGGTTAATGTCAGAATACTGATATAATATTGGTTTCAGCTGTTTACAATTCCACAACACATTGCAAACATGACCCGCTTTAATTACGTCAGTCTAAATTAGTAGCTCATTGCTCAACACAAGTATAATTAAAGGCATTTGAAATTACATAAAAATGTAATTTTTCAGGATTCCAATTCAAAAATAGCAAAAATTCAAGATTTCAATTCGAACATAGCAAAATACGACAGCAATATATGGCCCTAGGGAGTGAGTGTGGAAATATAGTGGCCCTCTCCATCGTCAAAGTTGCCCACCCCTGTACTAGAGCATGTCTGAAATAAATATGAAATGTAAATATGAAATAAATGCCCAAACATGTAGCTAGGTGTAATGTTAGAGACCACAGAAGTGAACCTTTCAAGCCTGTTTTTCTCAACTGGTTGTTTTCTGCAAGACATTACTCTATAAGCCATATCTCCAAAACTGGTGGGTCAAACTGAACAACCAAAAATATGTCAATTTGAAGCTATGATTCCCTGCTTTCATATGACATGACAAAACGAAAATTCAATTCAGTCAAATTTAGTCACATATGGTCCTGATCTGTAGAACTAAATATGACCTTGAACTCGAGTTTGAACTCAAGACACACACGGATGGAGTGCAAAGCATAGGCTACTCTCTCCCCATGCCTTCGGCCTGGTGGAGACAACACTCATCTTTTTCTTTCTCTAATAACAACCTAAAACATGAACCTTGGTTGGGGGAAAAAAACTAAAGTTTGTCCTGTTGACAATCAAGCCTAAACAAGGTCTGGAGCATTAAGTGTGGGGTTTACCGTCCATGAGCTTATTTTTACTTCTGTTGTGTAGCCTAAGGGTTTTGGAATTAGCATTGCAAAGTCCATTAATATGCTACGCCCAGTTAACTCTGCTAACCTAATTGTTATGCCACTGACTTCAGGGATAGGTGCACAAATCCCACTTCAGATTTTTGTTCACCTCTTACACTTGTTTGGAAAGAGAAAACAAACCATAACCTGTTCAAAAAGAGGAGTCCTGTGGCCATAGATGTATTTAAATGTATGTACACGTATAGATATGTTATGTATGGGTGGGTATATGCATAAACAATGATGCTGCGTACAAATCTACGTAAGGATTGGTCTGTATTTAATGAAAAGGAAACTGATGTGAGAGTGGGTGTACCTCTCCACATGCTCTGCAATGTATTCTGCAGAAAGAGTAAGGATATGTGATCATAGCAACCCTTATCTGTGATGTTTTTGTGATTGCTGTTCTTAAAGGTATATTCAGTGATTTGACTTAATCTAAATATCACTTATTTTTTCTTTTTTTCTGGATAATCCTCCCTACTATAGAGTGTGCTGACCATATAAGGAGTTCCTCCCTGTCCCCAGTGAGCCCCTGGGGTCAAAACACCCTAGTTTCAGTTTTGGTGGCGGGTGGCAAAGCCTTCATCCAATCAGGATGAGAGAGGCCTTCCTCCAATCATGATCGAGTGGGGGCGGGCCTTGGTGCACATGCTGTTGAGTAGTTACTATATACTGGGTGTTCATTGCCCATTTTGGCCACTGGGGGCGCCAGTGAGTCATTTATGTTAATTTATGTTAATTTAATTTATTCATACATTCCCTAAATTCCCTAAATTCCATACATTCCATACATTCCATACATTCCATACATTCCATAATCATATTGTATATATCATAAAATCATATTATATTATAATTATTATTATTATTATAATCGTTTTATTTATGTATGTGATGTATTGCCATGCTTTTTGTTCTTGCTTAAGTGTTAAGCTTAAGTGTTTTACATTAAGTGCTTAAATCTCCCATCTCTCCCTTTCTCTATGTCCCATTCATGTCACAGCCTGTGACCCCCCTCATGTGGGTCTGTCCCACAGATCAGACAGACATGCCGGCTCCCAGGTGTGAATAGAACAATAGAAATGTAGATGAACCACTGTGTGGGGTGAGGGGTGGGGGATCCCTTATCTTTTACAACTGCCAGGTGGCAGTTGTAACCGGGGGGGTGGGGGCCATTCTCTTTGAACTGCCAGCTGGCAGATTGGGGGGTCCCTTATCTTTTTGAAGTGCCAGATGGCCGTTGTAAACCCCCCCTCCTCAAAACATTTGTTTGTTGTGTTAATGTGTTAATTAAATGAAGTTGTAACCGGGGGGTGGGGGCCCTTATCTTTGAAGTGCCAGCTGGCAGTTGTAAACCCCCTCCCCCCCTCATTAGAGGGGGTGGGGGACTATTGCGTATCATTTCTTGCATTCTTTGCATTCCAGATAGACAGGATGTAATCAGCAGATGGTTGGGGTGCGACCTCGTTTGGTCAACAACCGTTTTATGGTTGTGTTATCAGTTAGCTCTTATCTACCTGTAACAGACAAACTGCCTCAAACGGTGGTCTGTCACTATGTTAATTATGTTAATTAGAGGGGGGTTGTATGCCGTGTGTGTGTGTGTATGGGGGTTGGCCTACTATGGGTAGGTGGGGTCTAGTGTGATTGGTTTATGCAGGGTAGGGGCATGTCTTATCTGAATGTATCTCTCACAATAAATACAGGGTCAAGCTACCATACAGCATCGGTATGATCACCTCAAGTGAGCAGCCATCTTTGCTCCAACAGGACTAAGACTTCACGCATTTTTCTTCTTCTTCACCCTGCATCGGAGTTCTCTTTTCATCTACACCCCAAGACCCCAAAGACTTTTCTCCTTAGTGTTCTTCAGTTGAGATGGATCTCTCTCTCTCTCTCTCATAATGGTATGTGATATTATTTGTTTTAATAGAGTGTTTTAATAGAGTCCCCTAATGTTAGGGGGTTAGTTAGTGTAAATAAGTCAATGTAAAATCACACATTTATAGTAGGGTTGCATTGATCATTATTATTAAATGATCATAGAACGAGCATAGAACGCTTTCCAGTTTCATTTTATAATGTATAAAGTGTATCCTGTCTTTTTTATAATGCATAATTTGTATCCTATTTCAATCCTATTTGTGTTTGTCTATAACATCTACCGTTTTGTCAAGTAGAGAGGAGCATGACGAGGGTGAATGGTACATAAGCCGAGCTGTGATGGGTCTACAAAACATCTGCTAGATGATCTTGTATCTTGCATTACACTCAAACGACCCCGAACTGCCCGTATTGCAGGTAAATTATATTGCATGATTGTAATCTTTCATTTTGTTTTTTAATTTTTAATTGTTTTCATGATTTAAATGTTTTTTCACATATTAATTTTTTCCCCCCTTTGGTTTATTCATAGAAGCTGGCCAGGGATCAACACATTTGAGGACTACAACGGGCTACAAATGGGGGTGTAGTCATATCTGACGATGAAGAAGATTAGGAGTGTGCTCCCGTCCAATCCTACACACCAGGCGTCACGCTAAACAAGGGCCGTGAACTACCTGTAACCGTCCACAACGACCGTTATACAACCCCTGATATACCGGATCTGGTTACACCTGTGAGTAGTACACCTATAGTTGCTCATGAGTTTGATGTATACAAGTGAAGACCTATATCATCTGATACACGTTTTGTTTTGTTTTGTTTTGTTTTGTTTTTTGTACACATTATTACATGTTTTAAAAACAAATAAACAGTGTAGCGTTGAATTGTTCTATCGACTTACTCTTATTATATAGTGTAACAGTCTTTAGCATGGCTTAGTGAGGGACTTGGCCCATATAAACATCTTGTTTTAGGTAGGAAATAATGGCGCATATCGTGAATAGTCTGGAAATATTACTGCAATCCATACGCAATCAACAGTTAAGTATTGAAACTACTTTGAGACAATATTATGATGATATCGCTAATAATACCGATGGTACGTATCACACAGATGCTGGTGTTATTAATAACATACCTAATATAGAGGCTGATATTGCTGATTGTGGCCGTGCTAGTGTGATCCGTCATACTAACACTGGCCCCATCATCATACCTTCTGGACATAACAACGGTGTGGACCCCTCTATAATTATTATTTCTGACGATGATGATGATTATGATGATATTACCCCAATGGAGGGTGTAATGACGGAGGAGAAGGTGTGTGTAGACCCTGTGGTGGGGGTGGGTGAACTGGCAATTGTTCAGATGGGTGCTGGTGAAGGTGGAGGGGTGGATGACACTGAGGGGGGTTCTGTTGCTATGGTCGATGGGGGTTCTGTTGCTATGGTCGATGGGGGTCTAAACGATTATGCAGCGGGTCGTTTGAACGATCTACATATAACACCTATGCCGTCTTTTGGGGGTATGGAAGTACGCCAACGCATTGATTTACGTGACATATCTCTAGCAGATATAGAAACTGTACCTGCTCAGATCCGTAGTAAATTTTCTATAGCTATTGACCGTGCAATGGAACTAGTAGGGTCTCCTACTAGCAAAGTTTCTGTATCATTGATGGGACCATCATTACCTGGTGGGGTCCAAGGTATGTTGATCCCTACCGATGCAGAAAATACTGATAAACTGTTGGATATAATATCTAATGTAATTCAGTCCAATGATACGAGCATGACTGATGATGCATTAGATTTAGTTATCTCTATCGCGAATGACAGAATCGGAGGGGGTAAGGCAAAGACAGAGACAAAGACACAGGCAAAATCAAAGACAAATGCTACACAAAAAACAAAGGCCAAGACAAAGAAAAAGACACAGACAAAGACAAAGCATAGCAGAAATCGTTTAAAGCTCGGTAATATCCCTTATGATCAAATACTTGAACGCCGGTATGCGGCTATTTTCAGCCCAAAAAACACTAATCAGACGTGTTTTTCACACTGTATGACATACCATGCAAACCCGAAAATGTCCTTTGACGATCGCGGGGTACATGCAATGAGGTTGCATACCGAGCTTGGATTTGC
This sequence comes from Electrona antarctica, assembly GCF_951216825.1. Taxonomy (NCBI): domain Eukaryota; kingdom Metazoa; phylum Chordata; class Actinopteri; order Myctophiformes; family Myctophidae; genus Electrona; species Electrona antarctica. The sequence continues at coordinate 346,423 of NC_136792.1, forward strand.
GCCTACACAGGGAGTGTCGTTTTCTGATATTGCTGCTTTTGAGGATCATCTACAGAAGAAGATTGTGGTTTTTTATCATGCACCAGGGCATGGTAATAGGTTATTGCATTTTGAAACTAGTAGACCTCATGAGAAGGATGCTGTGTGGTTATTTCTATATAATAACACTCATTACTGTCTCATTAAGAACAGAACCCATTTCTTTGGCGCAGGTTATGTCTGTGAACATTGCTACGCCCCCCATAATAACCTTAATTTCCATAATTGTCCTCGTGTCTGTCGTACATGCTACTCTGATTGTGGACCTTTTACTAAAGGCAGTGGTACTGTGTGCCCCGATTGTAATATGTATTGTAAGTCACCTGAATGTGACAGACTGCACAAAATGACTGCAGCACTACATAGTTCCCCCGCATGTGTGGAGATGCGGCGATGCCCCGATTGTAAGGTTGGTTATAAAACTATGACCCAAAATAAGACCCCTGCAGGAGACTTTATACCCGCTGTACATAAATGTATACCACCTAAATGCATGCGATGTGGTGAAGTTATATACGGTGACGGGCATCATAAATGCTACATACAACCTATACCCATAGATGAAAAACCCACAGAGAGATATTTATACTATGATTTTGAGACGATGTATCATAATGGGAAGCATGAAGCAAATTTTGTTGCGGTCAAAGAGTGGGACAATGAATACATATGGTATAATTCAGGTCCTAACTGTGTCGATGCATTTATTAAACAGTATCGAAAGCAAAAATTCTCTGATTGTACGTTTGTAGCTCATAATGCTGCTGGATTTGATAATTATATCATTCTGCAAGAGCTGGTGCGTCAGAAGCTAAAAGTGGAGTTAATAATGCAAGGATCCAGAATTATTCATATGAAAGACCCTGCCTACAATCAGCGGTATATTGATAGTTTCTCGTTTATGCCCATGCGATTGGCTAATACACCTGCGGCATTAGGCTTTGTGGATGAGTTGGGGAAAGGTTATTTTCCACATAGGTTTAATACAGTTGAAAATGCGAATTATATCGGGGCATACCCTGCCCCCTCTTATTATGGATATAATGAGATGTCAACTAAAGACCAGGGTAAATTTAAAGATTGGTATGATTCAGTTAAACATGATGTGTTTGACTTCCAGCAGGAACTCAAGCGTTATGGGATAAATGATGTCGCTGTTTTACATAAAGCCTGTTCGATTTTCAGAACAACGTTCATGGACTGTGCAAAAGTTGATCCTTTCAAACACATTACTCTAGCAGCGAGCTGCATGGCCGTCTATAAGACCTTATTCATGCCTAAGGATACAGTGGCCCTGACATATAATGGTGCATTTATTAGTCAGAAAAAGGCTTTCTCAAATGTGTCTATAGAATGGCTCGAATATGTGAAACATTCATCCGGCAAGGACATCCAACATGCTATGAATCATGGTGAACAACAGATTGGACCTTTTTATGTAGATGGATATGACTCCAATAGCAATACATGTTATGAATTCGCTGGTTGTTTTTTTCATGGTTGTAAGCACTGCTATGGTGGAGGCAACTTCAACGTTGTCACGAAATGCACATATGCACAATTGCATTATCAATTCATAGGGCGAAAAATGGCTCTTGAATCTGAACATAAGACGACTGTGGAGATCATGTGGGAGTGTGATTGGATTCGTATGAAAAAGACAGACCCTAAAGTCCGGGCGTTTATGGCTACATATAAACATCCTGCGAGATTGGACCCACGTTCTGCATTGTTTGGTGGTCGGACTAATGCGATGGTAATGTATAAGATTGTGAATGGATATGACGAGGACACTAGTTATGTAGATTTCACATCCCTTTACCCCTTCGTCCAGGCTACCATGCCATATCCTATAGGGAATCCTGAAATAATCTTGGACAATTTTGGCCCCATACATGATTATTTTGGTTTTGTCAAGTGCACAGTAATGCCCCCTCGCGGGTTGTATCATCCGGTATTACCACATCGTTGTCATGGGAAATTGATGTTTCCATTGTGTAGGACATGTGCAGAAGAGTTGAATCAAACGTCAGACTGTTCTCATACTGATGAGGAAAGACAATTGTCAGGGGTCTGGGTGACTTGTGAATTGATCAAGGCTCTGGATAAAGGCTACATAGTTATGGCTATTGATGAAATATGGCATTTCAGGGAAAAGTCTACTACATTATTCAAGGAATATGTAAAGACATTCTTGAAGTGTAAACAGGAAGCTTCAGGGTACCCTAGTCACGTGACCACTGAGGCTGAGAAGGACCTATATGTGTGTGATTATCTGGCTCGTGAAGGAATTCAACTTGACAAATCAAAGATCGCTTTTAACGGTGCCATCCGAAGTATCAACAAGCTACTATTGAATTCGCTTTGGGGTCGATTCTGTATGAACCCTGATAAAGCACGCACTGAAGTGATAGATGACCCTCAGGAATTTGCCAAGTATATGTTCAGTAATGAATATGTAGTAAAACACTTCTGTTTCTTATCACAGGATATTGCTCTAATCCAGTATAGCTATATCGATCCCTATGCATCGAGAATGTCGAATATAAACATATTCATAGGTGCTATGACAACGGCTTATGCTAGACTCAAACTATATGATTTATTAGATGCATTAGGACCCAGAGCATTGTACTGTGACACAGATAGTGTGATATATACTTCAAAGCCTGGGGATTGGCGTCCTACGACGGGGTCTTACCTCGGTGACTTAACCGATGAATTGAGTGACGGGTCAAAGGGACCTCCAGACAGCATCATGGAGTATGTCTCAGGAGGGCCAAAGGCCTATGCATATAGGACACGTAACAACAAGACTGTTGTGAAATGGAAGGGGGTTACGTTAAACTCTAGGAATGCTGCTATCGTCACACAGGATGCTTTGAAGAAATTAGTCACAGCATTTGTAGCCAATCAGGATGACACACAATGTGTATACGTTGAGACAGGCAACATTGTTAGGAATAAAACAACGTTGCAGTTAAAGAATGCAACAGTTGTTAAACGTGTACGAATTGTGTACAACAAGAGACGAGTATTCCCCGACTTCACCACTCTTCCTTATGGCTACTAATAGAGATGTTTTTAGAGATGCCGATGGTTTTCAGACCAAATTACAACATCCATTTAGTATGTTAATAGCGGGGCCATCTAATAGTGGGAAGACTTTCTTTGTGAAAGATCTAATTGAACCTGCTTTACAGAATATCTCTGCTAAAGTTGAGAATATTGTGTACATATATGCTTGCTGGCAAACGTTATATGATGATTTATTGAAAATTAGGCCTATCAACTTTGTGCAAGGAATACCCGAGTCATTATGTGACGATAACCTATTACCTACTCATTTACATAATTTATTAATAATCGATGATGTTATGGATGCAGCTAGTCAGAATCAAGAGGTTCAGAATGTTTTCACAAAGTATGTACATCATAGGAATCTCAGTTGTGTCTATCTACTACAGAACATATTCATACAAGGTAAGGCTAGTAGAACTATTAGCTTGAATGCTAATTACTTAGTCTTATTCAAAACAGCCAGAGACAAGAATCAGATAATGTTATTAGCACGACAGATGTATCCAGGGAATACTAAATATTTTTTACAAGCCTATAACGATGCCACCAGTCGGCCGTATGGGTATTTACTTGTCGACTTTAAAACGACTACACCAGACAGTTTTCGTCTCAGATCCGAGATACTGTCAGACACCTCAGTAGTCTATTTACCTAGAAAAGCCCTGTTATAACCATGTCAGCCCTCATTCGTAGAAATCTAGTCCTACTGGAAAGATTGTATAAGGCTAGTCCTAAAACCAGACGGATTATTCTGAAGAATGCTAGTTCAGATTTTCTGAATGCTCTGTGTGAAATCTCCATCAATATTCTACGTGGCAAAATACCACTATCATCGAAACAATATAACGCATTGCAGAAGAAAAAGGGGCATGTGAGATTGTTTGCTGATAAGCGGGTTAATCTAATCAAAAAGAAGAGAATTATTAATCAGAGAGGTAATGGTTTCATTCTACCATTACTAGGAGCTGCTCTGCCGTTTATTACCAGTCTATTTTCCAGGCGATAGTTTTTATTTTATTTATTTTATTTTGTTTTTGTTATTTCCTTATTTTTATTTTACAATATGGATCATGCTCAGAAAATGTTTCTAGTACCACAACAACAGCTTGATAGTTTAAAGCAGTTATCATCAACATCATCACCTCGTGAATCTATCAGACAAGTCGCTGAGAATGAATTGGATAAATCTATATTAGATGTCCTGAACACACCTGACCCCGATTTATATGCAAAGGCGAAAAAATATACTATGGTTCTACATAGATATTTGGCCCTGGTGAAGCAGAGAGGGTCCGAAACAGCTATGCTCACATTAGCATTACCTGAGGGCACACAGAACCCCCCTGTGCCTGATATTGCAGAAAATGCTAATATAGTAGATCAGGAAGATCATGTTTTGAAGGATATTTTATACCATATGCCTGCCAAAAATAAGAATAATACTCTACACATCTTGGATACATTATCTAAAAATAAAGATGCTATCTCATGGACACCTCAAGGAGAGATAATTATTGATGGAAATACTATTAGAGGATCACATCTTTACGATTTACTGAAGAGTGTAACATCATCATTCAAAATTAATGAGGATAGGAGGCCTGTAGGATGGACACAGTTTCTGAAAAAAATTGCAAAATTGAATATACCCCTAGCGGCCATCCCTAACAATAGCGTCAAGTTGTCTATCACTACCATGAAGCGTAGTGCTATATCTCCACCTCGAAGACAATGGGGCCCTACCGACATAGCGTATGAAATTGCACCAATGAGAAAAAGTAGAAGCCCCAGGAGGCGTAGTATTACAAGGTATACTACATCAAAAGAATGGGTTGACATATGATATGGTTTATATTATATGTTTTTGTTTTAATTGTTTTCATAATTTGTGTATATTGCACACTATGTATGTACTATACTACTGTGATTCATACAATGCCAACAACGATGTATATGCTATACACTGACAGTGAATGTAACTGTATCACAATGTTTTCCCATGTTATAGTAAAATAAAAACATTACATTTGAAATATTTTGTGTCCATGTTTTTATTATTATTATTGTCATTATCATTGTTATACACATATATACACACCCCTTAACATGAATTACGTTTGTCACATACGCCGTTTTACATGTTGTACACACTGCACACACGTAAAATCATGATTTCTACATATCTCAGGACGTATTCTACTAACAAACTTACAGACCATAACATCGTTACAACATAGATCATCCTTATACAAATTCATCACTTTTTGATAAGAAAAACCCCTCTGCATATGACATAGAAAAAATACACAATGCTGTCCACATGTTGTGGCCATGTCATCTTGAACCTGCTTTACAGAATAGTACACATTCACACAATTCTTCTGAAGAAATATATTTATATCTTCAGGGAAATCCCGATATGTTGGAGGGTGTCCAAATGAATCAAAGAAATAACCATATCGGTCATTAGTGATGTATATGGCTAACCAGTGTGCTCCATCCATCGATGAGGGTTGGGTATTGATAATAACCATAGTAGGGATACTACTAATGATAATATCAGGGAGTTGATCACACGCCAATACCCCTAATAAATGTATGTGTCTCTTAACCTTCTTTTTAAGAACACTAGTTAATTCTATAGTATTCATGATAAGTATCTAGTTTTAGTACTCAATAATAATCCACTAAGACTTGTCTACGGTTTGATACCTCTATGACTGAATCGAAAATAGCATAACAGATCATATTGACTGTATGAGGTAAAGGGGCTCTAAATCGAGCCTCCAAACGTACATTCCCAGACCGAACCAATGATACGTGGGCTCCGCAACCCTCGTCTGGTTCTAGATTGAAACAATACAATGTATATCCATGACCAAAATCTCTTCGGGTGATGGCTAGTCCTCTGTCTTTCAGTTGACGACCCGTGGCCTGTATCATCTGATAATATTCACGTCCATACTGTCCATTATCGAACGTTGGTTGAAAAGGCCTCCCCGGGAATGATTGACTGTCCGTATGTAGATTCAGGAATTCTAAATTGTAATGGTGGAATTTGAAGGGGTTCCTTGTGTAACTTCCGGTGAATGCTTCATGATCAACAAAGCCGATAACTATAAACTTAGGTATCTGACCTAAAAATAAGTTCTCCTGGTTGCATACTCGTGCTCCATTCGGTATAGAAACGGTCTTCAAGCACACTCTATCAATAGGATATTTGATATTTGTTTGTGTTAAAGCTCTGGCATGTCCCATTCGGACACCCGGCGCTACCGATACTTTCTTTATGAATAGACTAGCTGATACAATTTTAACCTTATGAGCATCAGCAACAGTTGTAGCCATCAGACAGAAATCATCTTTTGCACGTATAAATTTAATCTTGAGATCAACACCATTTATAAGTAATTTTTCTTGAAAAAACATATCAGAATGAATAGGAGCTATAATATCTACAATTGTACTATCTGCAGTGTATGCAGCTCTCGCATTCAGCCCCACATTTGCACCACCAGGGTTTGTAACGTCCATATGTCCACAGGTATCTTTAGAGAAGAGGCCGCATCCAAATTGGGTGGATAATGTATCCTCACCATAATTCAATAAACATTCCAATACCCCTCTATAAGGGTAAGTATTAGATGCATGTGATATGAGTGTATCCCCCAGCATAATATCCACTTGTGAGAATAGTGAACATCCGGGATAATTGACAAATCCTACTTCAGCACCTGCAGCAAGATTGGTTCCATCAGCGTTCGTGATTTTCGCTTGTACATGCAAATATGTATTATTCAGATCGAGATAATCCTCAGAACTCCCGGTGATGTAAAACTCTATAGGTGAAGTATCCGTGATGGCTGACAACGGGTTTATCTCATGGTAAGTATTCTTATCAATTGATGTCTGTGTTAGGCACACAGTGAAGAGGTCTAGTTCACTCTTTGAGCATTCTTGCGATTGAGTATGTATCAACGACATAGTGAAATAATGGAGTATAGCTAAAAGATATCTCTAGCTGACGGTCTAGTAGTCCTTCCGACACAAAGTCTAGCCTTTGTCTTCTTCTTAGGTATGCCCCCTACTCTTTTATATGTCTTTCTACGCTTCTGGACACGCCCATATGACTGGAACGTTGGAGGTCGTTTAATACCCCTCCTATGATGAATCATTAACCCCGATCCCTCCTGGCGTGGTTTTGAAGGTCTATTCATAATATGGGTGACCACATCCCCCACGATATTTTTAGCTGCGGTCTTGAGGTGTGGCTTAGCCATATTGAAACCACTCTTTAAAAGTGGCATAGCAAATCTAAATAGATTTCTAAACATACCCCCCAGCCCCGCCCCATACTGTGTGGCTGATCCCGTAAACCCTGGAAGTCCGGATCCTGCTTGATTAGCATAATATGCCATATATCTGTCATCATTCGCAATGTATGGAGAGCCCTTCATTATGCTCACGGTCCTAAGATCTATCACGTACAGGTCTAAAGTGTAATTTAGCGACTACCTTCCCATATGTAAATGGCACATATAGATTCTGATCAGTCTTCAGAGAGATTTCTATATCACCTATCATAGACCGGGACAGGCGGGTGTAGTGTGGTTTATCATACAAGAGGTATGGCATACGGCGGGCTTCGTCGGCTGTATTTATACTTCTCAACAATGGGACATAACTATCCCCCACAATCTGATAATCCACAATGTCTGTATACACATATATATTATAACAACCTCCGGAGATATCAGCAGGGTGTGGACTATAACGCATAGGATCATGTAATGGTGATATTTCGAATTTCTTTTCGGGGTCGAATCCAAGAATTAGTGCTAGACGCCCTCTAAATACCACTGTCATGCCCTCACCCCCTATAAAAAATATGCGATTTTCAATAGCATTAAACATCATGGTTAGTTTTTTTATTGTATGGTGTAGTAGATTATTTATTTCTTTAATAACCCTAGAAATGCTATCGTAGACCCCTGGAGGTAGCATTATGTGTATAGGGGTTATTAATAAACCATCTGCTTTACGTGGAGTAAAAGTTATCCAACCATCCTCTTTTGTAAAATTATGCCAGTTACGAGGGTACTGTAACTCGATTAACCCCACCTCATAAGGTTCTTTGAGGGTGATAGGTTTAGCTAGTTTAGTTCTATAATTCCATATCTTGTTAGAAGGGTATACATCTAGTGATGCATTACTAGGTAGTGTTATATAAAACCCTTGTCCTTCCATTGTGTACTGCTGCTATAACTACAGTCCTACGATATGATTCATACAATCTCCTCCATTGCCTTATATACCTATACTTCACTAAATTATATTGACTACTATTCTTGATCAATAATTTCACTATCAGGTATCCATGAGTTGAACTTCTCACCCCATCCTAACCATTTAACTAATACCATTATACGACCCCCACACTTTTTCTTTTTTAGTATTTTTTCTATTTTGAAAGTCTTATTTTTGTCTATGATAACTTTCTGTAGCTCCTTTTCATAAAATGTCCCTTGTATATTCTCGCCTGAAGTATCTTGTAGTTTGTAGACTGGTGGGGTTCTCGGGATACATTCTGTTATTTTAAAAAATTCATCTGTAAATGTCTGTTCATAACCTTTCCTAAACACACCTCTGTATTTTGAGATGCGTACAGTCTCACCCATACTGTATTTAAATTTGATCCTATCACTATTCTTAGACTTGTATAGATTGTTGAATACTATATTCTCATTATCCTTATTAACCATAGATGGAGACATTTTAATAGACCTATGGTATGATCCATTATATGCTTCGACTAGTTGTTGTAGAACAGGTATATATCTCCGCGAATTGACTGATGTCAAGTAACGCCACATCTTTGTCTTCAGACTCCTATTGAAACGCTCCACTATACTAGCCTTTGTCTCATTATCAGTCGAGAAATGGTGGACACCATATTCACTCATCAATTGCTGAAATGTCTTGTTATAAAACTCTTTCCCCGCATCCGTCTGTAGTTTATGGGGGGTTCTCCCCTCATTCAAGATATCTTTAAAGGCCTCTGTAACACATGCCCCAGTCTTATTGTGTAGAGGTCTCACCCATGCATATTTCGAAAACACATCTATACAGGTCAGAATATACCTAACACCGTCATTTTCTTTAGAATATTCCCCCATTTCAACTAGATCAGCTTGAAATTGCTTATCTATACCGCTTACAAATACTCTATTTCTCCTGAAATACTTTGCAGCAGGAGCATGAAGCGTATAGACATCCTGTTTCTCTAACCACTTTTTAACCTCCACTATTTTAGGGGTGACCCCTTCTTCTGTTTTAACAGCTGTGATCAGTCTGGATACCCCTCCTAACCCCCCAGGGTTACCAGCATCATAATATATCTTCTGTAAAGCTCCGTCCATCATAACACCTATACCAACAATGAATAGATTGTACACTAATCCGTATTAAGTATTGGTTTTATTATTAAAAACATACACCGGCATCAATCATGTTCATATACATCACACACGATGTTTCATCGACAGCAATCATCCGTCGAACAGCATATACAACATTATGTCTAGGGCCTTCATATGCACATTGTTTATGCTTTAAGACACACATATCAATGATATAGGCACACATGATCATCACATAACATACTCCTTTTGAGTTGCATTGTTTTTGATTAAAAAAACTGCTTACGACAGCCATTACATTGTCATCATTAATGATATACCCATTTGGGGCATCATACATAGCTAACAACTTTTTATATATAACACCTGTAGTTTTTACATACTGTATATGGTTTCTAAAAATATCATACCCAGGGGGCAGGTATTCATTTTCACCAGAGTGTGTATACTGATCAATAACAGTATTCATCAAGGCTACAAGCCTATTACAAATAGGATTCTCAACACTATATAGTGCCCCCATTATGTAGAATATCGACGCGGGGGAGCTTTATTGTTCTTCGACCCATATGCTACTACACTGTTGTATAGTTCTATACCATTTAATCTCGGCCTCATTATTTATCTGATGCAGCTTTTCAATAATATACGGTTCTGCGACCCACTCGCTAATAATCACGTCGGCAGCCCCCAAGAGTCGTGATACATGCACATCAATGCGACGCTCCATCAACAAGGCATGGTTCAATGCGATAGGTAATGACTGTGTAAACACCTTATCACATATAGCATCATAGTGTCTCTCGAAATAATATACCTCCGGTTCTGTCAAACATACATGCTGGAGTTGGCTAGGGTGATTGATTCTACAACCGTAGCAGTCTGATTGTAGATCGCGTAAAATTACACTCTCGGTAATCCACCCTAGCACGCCTCTGAGTATAGCAATGTCCTCAACCACCAAACGCTGATTCTTCTGGACACCGTCTTTAGATAATTCCGATACCGTTGCACCCAGGGGGACCTCCTCTGCACCCCCTGTATGGATGATGGACCTACAATCCTCAGAAGCACACGCCCCGATCAGATCACGCTGGTTCTGGTTTTGTCCAAACTCTTTAATCCATGTATAGATTGTATCATCACCCAGATCAGATACAGTATAATCCACACCATTATCTGTAGAGTTGTCCATAGATTGAAGATTCCACCCTAAATAAGGATGTAAAAAAGAAAAAAGTCATTATATAAAAATAATACATATAGTATGTATAAACACAACAACCACAATACACTCATAATTATAATAACAAAGCATTATAATAAGTATTAACTATTTACCGTTATTGAAATTCAGGAGAATTCAAGTCTTCGGCTGAGCGGCAATTCAGACAGATAAGGCATGGTATACATAGCATCAATGCAACTACACGACCCAAGGCCGTGAAGAATCCTTCTGCTGATGCATTCGAATTCGTGACTGAAATATCCTCGGCTGATAGTGTGATCAATCTGCATGAACACACACTGCAACGAGTCCCCTGCATAACGCTGCATGACAAATAGATCTCTGTTTTCACAAATACAAGGGTCCATGGGTTCTATAGACAATACATCTTTCCCCTCATTACTGCCCCCAATATCACTTTCCTCTAATTTAAAATCACACACGCACCTGTCCGAACCATCATACACTATATGTGATTCAGATTCCTTGCTCATAGTACGTCTAAGGATCCCACCATTCTTCTTCTTAGGAGCATAACAAACTTCCTCACAGATCATCACCTCATTAACACTACCATGATGCACGGTATCAGACATACCTTCACCATCAATTGAAGTCATGACCAGGCGTAGGAATGATTAACCAATATGTCTTAGTTTAGGTAGAACACATGTGTTTTGAGAGGATCCTACATACACTGTATGCTAACAAACCCTCTGTATTTATTAGGAGTCTACACATTCAGATAAGACATGCCCCTACCCTGTATAAACCAATCACACTAGACCCCACCTACCCATAGTAGGCCAACCCCCATACACACCCACACAGTAGCCCACCCCCCTCTAATTAACATAATTAACATAGTGACAGACCACAGTTTGAGGCAGTTTGTCTGTTACAGGTAGATAAGAGCTAACTGATAACACAACCATAAAACGGTTGTTGACCAAACGAGGTCGCACCCCAACCATCTGCTGATTACATCCTGTCTATCTGGAATGCAAAGAATGCAATAAATGATGCGCAATAGTCCCCCACCCCCCTCTAATGAGGGGGGAGGGGGTTTACAACTGTCAGCTGGCACTTCAAAGATAAGGGCCCCCACCCCCCGGTTTTAACATAATTAACACATTAACACAACAAACAAATGTTTTGAGGAGGGGGGGGGGGTTTACAACGGCCAGCTAGCACTTCAAAAAGATAAGGGACCCCCCCAATCTGCCAGCTGGCAGTTCAAAGAGAATGGCCCCCACCCCCCGGTTACAACTGCCACCTGGCAGTTGTAAAAGATAAGGGATCCCCCACCCCTCACCCCACACAGTGGTTCATCTAAACTTTCTATTGTTCTATTCACACCTGGAGCCGGCATGTCTGTCTGATCTGTGGGACAGACCCACATGAGGGGAGTCACAGGCTGTGACATGAATGGGACATAGAGAAAGGGAGAGATGGGAGATTTAAGCACTTAATGTAAAACACTTAAGCTTAACACTTAAGCAAGAACAAAAAGCATGGCAATACATCACATACATAAATAAAACGATTATAATAATAATAATAATAATTATAATATAATATGATTTTTATGATATATACAATATGATTATGGAATGTATGGAATGTATGGACTGTATGGAATGTATGGAATGTATGGAATGTATGGAATGCATGGAATGTATGGAATGTATGGAATGTATGAATACATTAACATAAATTAACATAAATGACTCACTGGCGCCCCCAGTGGCCAAAATGGGCAATGAACACCCAGTATATAGTAACTACTCTGTTGGCCTGTTGCACTTCCCCCCACTGTAGAGCGTGCATGTGCACATTTTGTTACCGGGGCAGACTGGGTGGTTTTCCAAATCACTCAAATCACTGAATGCTCCTTTAAGAGTGTAATAGTCAATAGTTTAAATTCTGGTCTGGTTTGAATTCTGGTCAATATCATGAATGATTTATTCAAATCAAGTACATTTTATTTATGAAGCACGTGAGAACAATAATGATGACTGTACAGGAGGTTGGTAATAATCACAAGCTAAACAACTAGACATACTGTACAGCTCATACAGGCACAAATAAACAGTGCATCAGACATAGATTTACTTAAATTCAGTGCACCTTTTTTCCCAAGAGCAAATCCTACTATAAATGCACCACATCTCTCTGTGTGTGCGTACGTGTGTGCGTGCGTGTGTGTGTGTGTACGGTTGTAATGCACGTAACTCGAGAACCGCTTGACCCACCGACTTCACATTCGACACACGTGTTCCACACCTCCACAGGGAGTGCAGTGCCCGGTATCGAGTTGGTCAGACCCACAGCTCTCCAGAACCACCACAAAAGGCTCTGGTCAGGCTCTGCCAGTGGGCCTAATGAGGCCTAAGTCCCCTCACCTGTGCAATTCCCAGCCTCTGCCTCAGCCAATTGATTGCCATGGCAACCCCACACCTGACAATTGATTACTTAACCAGTCCACTTTTCACAGTCAGTTTGCACTCTTCAGGCACAGACAGACAGAGGCAGACAGACAGATACAGAGATCTCCATATACAGTATGGGCACAAAAGGGACACAGACAGATAGTTAAAATGGGTGCTGTGACAAGTTGAAAACAGATATTATTAGGTTCCCAAGTTGCATCGTTCTCAAGTAGGCCGGTGGCCGACGGGCACGTACAGGTCTAGTCATTATGAATGTGTCAATGTCTCAAGTACAATAACAAATATTTATTTTTATTTATTTTATTTTATTTTATTTTTATTTTTTTTGAAAAGCAACAAAAAATACAAGCAGCCTATACAATTCCAAGAACCTGTAAATGTGCACACTGAGACCCATTCATCTCCCCAACCAGGCAGACACATTTTGTTTCGCAACATTTGCCAGGTATACATACATACATTTTGGTGTTTGCATCACTCCATGATGTTTATGTCCCCTTTATGTTGCTTATATGGAGTCACGTGCGTGCGTGCGTGCGTGCGTGCGTGCGTGCGTGCGTGCGTGCGTGCCTTATCAGTTCTGTGGTTGCTAGGGAGTTGCAGTTCACTGGTTGCCATGGTACAAGGCAACAACATAAATGCATCCACTTTGTTCCACTTCTGGAAGACTGTGTGATCGAAGGAGGGAGTTTATACAGTCAAAAGATGGTGACTGACTGCCGCTGTTGGACCAGTAATGTCCATGCGATAATTTTAGTGGCTTTCGAACCGGGGTCCTGGGGGGGGAGGGGTTGGGGGGATATATAGACCTTTACAGGTCTCTAACTGAGCATGTTCAAATGGAATCAAATGGTCCATTTGGTGTTCTCCAGCAGCACTCTCAGAGTTATGGCGGTCCTTGAAATTAAACAGTTTGCGAACCACTGGGTAATGTCATTCTCCAGCAGGGAATACATCTCGTGCTGATTGGCAGCAAGTCGCAGCCGCAGTCCAATCTCACCCCATGTAGAGACAGATGATACATCTATTCATTTCATATAGAGTCACAGCATAGATATGAGCCAGATAATGTCTGTGCGTGTCTCAGTATATCTAGGCATCACATTATGTGTGTGTGCGTGTGCGTGTGCGTGTGTGCGTGCGCGCGCGCGCGTGCGTGGTGTGCGTGCGTTCCAAATGTGTATAAAAAGGGACACAGGCAGATGGGTACAACGGGTATATTCTACTCTGACAATAGGTACAAATGGTACAGCGGGTATTGCAAAACTAAGGTGGGGCATACGATTTACAATTTAGGCATTAGGTATAATAGCAAAAATCCAGAGTGTTTACAACGAGCAAGAACAACACAAGGTAATACATCAAATGCTAGCCTGGGTTCCAGCCTGATTCGCTGCGTTCCGCAGATCTGAAACTGTCACTGCGCTGCTCAGTCTGGACAGTCTCCTATTCTCCACGGGTAGGCGGGACATAGTGAAGGTTGAAATGGAACTGATTGGTCTGTGGTGCGGGTTGGGGAAAAAACACCAGTCTGACGTTGTGTCAATAAATGCTCACTGCGCAGCTACTGCTGTTGTCCTGCGACGTCCCCTTATCATTCACTAAACTCACCCCACACAGCTACTGCTGTTGTCCTGCGACGTCCCCTTATCATTCACTAAACTCACCCCACACAGCTACTGCTGTTGTCCTGCGACGTCCCCTTATCATTCACTAAACTCACCCCACACAGCTACTGCTGTTGTCCTGCGACGTCCCCTCATCATTCACTAAACTCACCCCACACAGCTACTGCTGTTGTCCTGCGACGTCCCCTTATCATTCACTAAACTCACCCCACACAGCTACTGCTGTTGTCCTGCGATGTCCCCTTATCGTTCACTAAACTCACCCCACACAGCTACTGCTGTTGTCCTGCGACGTCCCCTTATCGTTCACTAAACTCACCCCACACAGCTACTGCTGTTGTCCTGCGACGTCCCCTTATCGTTCACTAAACTCACCCCACACAGCTACTGCTGTTGTCCTGCGACGTCCCCTTATCGTTCACTAAACTCACCCCACACAGCTACTGCTGTTGTCCTGCGACGTCCCCTTATCGTTCACTAAACTCACCCCACACAGCTACTGTTGTTGTCCTGCGACGTCCCCTTATCGTTCACTAAACGCACCCCACACAGCTACTGCTGTTGTCCTGCGACGTCCCCTTATCGTTCACTAAACTCACCCCACACAGCTACTGCTGTTGTCCTGCGACGTCCACTTATCGTTCACTAAACTCACCCCACACAGCTACTGTTGTTGTCCTGCGACGTCCCCTTATCGTTCACTAAACTCACCCCACACAGCTACTGTTGTTGTCCTGCGACGTCCCCTTATCGTTCACTAAACTCACCCCACACAGCTACTGCTGTTGTCCTGCGACGTCCCCTTATCGTTCACTAAACTCACCCCACACAGCTACTGCTGTTGTCCTGCGACGTCCCCTTATCGTTCACTAAACTCACCCCACACAGCTACTGCTGTTGTCCTGTGACGTCCCCTTATCATTCACTAAACTCACCCCACACAGCTACTGCTGTTGTCCTGCGACGTCCCCTTATCATTCACTAAACTCACCCCACACAGCTACTGCTGTTGTCCTGTGATGTCCCCTTATCATTCACTAAACTCACCCCATACAGCTACTGCTGTTGTCCTGCGACGTCCCCTTATCATTCACTAAACTCACCCCACACAGCTACTGCTGTTGCACACAACGTCCCCTTATCATTCACTAAACTCACCCCACACAGCTACTGCTGTTGCCCTGCGACGTCCCCTTATCGTTCACTAAACCCCTCCATAACAGAAGATTTTTACGGCTTACAGCAGTGATTCTCAACCATTTTTAATTTCAAGGACCCCCCAGTTTGACATGCATTAGTCTACGGACGGACCCCCATTTAATGGCATTTTTATCTCTGGGACACCCAGTTTATATTGTAAAATCAATGTTAATGTAACTCTGAGAGTGTACACTCTCTGAGTTACAGACCCATAAGGGTCCATTTCGTTCCTAACTATCATTTAGCATGGGGTCCCCCTGGAACTACCTCAAGGACCTCTGCGGGGGTCCCCACTTTTGGAACCACTGGTCTACATAACATAAATGACATATTTTATCCTTTGCAATTAAGGTCGTCGAGGCTATAGGGCCAGTGCTACGCCCAGTGCTACGCCCAGTGCTACGGCCAGTGCTACGGCCAGTGCTACGCCCAGTGCTACGCCCAGTGCTACGCCCAGTGCTACGCCCAGTGCTACTCCCAGTGCTACGCCCAGTGCTACGCCCAGTGCTACTCCCAGTGCTACGCCCAGTGCTACGGCCAGTGCTACGCCCAGTGCTACGCCCAGTGCTACGGCCAGTGCTACGGCCAGTGCTACGCCCAGTGCTACGACCAGTGCTACTCCCAGTGCTACGCCCAGTGCTACGCCCAGTGCTACGGCCAGTGCTACGGCCAGTGCTACTCCCAGTGCTACGCCCAGTGCTACGCCCAGTGCTACGCCCAGTGCTACGCCCAGTGCTACGGCCAGTGCTACTCCCAGTGCTACTCCCAGTGCTACGGCCAGTGCTACGACCAGTGCTACGCCCAGTGCTACGACCAGTGCTACGCCCAGTGCTACGGCCAGTGCTACGCCCAGTGCTACGCCCAGTGCTACGGCCAGTGCTACGCCCAGTGCTACGCCCAGTGCTACGGCCAGTGCTACGCCCAGTGCTACGGCCAGTGCTACGCCCAGTGCTACGGCCAGTGCTACGGCCAGTGCTACGACCAGTGCTACGCCCAGTGCTACGCCCAGTGCTACGCCCAGTGCTACGCCCAGTGCTACGGCCAGTGCTACGCCCAGTGCTACGGCCAGTGCTACGCCCAGTGCTACGCCCAGTGCTACGGCCAGTGCTACGCCCAGTGCTACGCCCAGTGCTATGGCCAGTGCTACGACCAGTGCTACGCCCAGTGCTACACCCAGTGCTACGGCCAGTGCTACGCCCAGTGCTACGGCCAGTGCTACGGCCAGTGCTACGCCCAGTGCTACACCCAGTGCTACGACCAGTGCTACGCCCAGTGCTACGCCCAGTGCTACGCCCAGTGCTACGCCCAGTGCTACGGCCAGTGCTACGACCAGTGCTACGGCCAGTGCTACGCCCAGTGCTAGGCCCAGTGCTACGCCCAGTGCTACGGCCAGTGCTACGCCCAGTGCTACGCCCAGTGCTACGCCCAGTGCTACGGCCAGTGCTACGCCGGGTTACGGTGGAGTCTGAAGAGGTGAGATTTCAGACTACAGCGGAAGATGGTGAGTGAGTCTGCAGTTCTTTAGCCTCGGAAACCCAGACGTTTTTATTTCCAAGCAGTTCTTCTGGTTGCAATGTTGAGTTCCTCCCAGTTTACATCCTTCCGGAGTTGGTCATCAGTCTAGCAGTAATATATTATATAATTTGTGTGCGCGTGCGTGCGTGTGTGTGCGTGCGTGCGCGTGTCGGTGAGAGAGAGAGAGAGATAGAGAGCTCTGAGGGAGGGAGAGAGAGACAGTCTTAAGGCAGTGTGTTTGTGTAAATGTGCATGTGTAATAGGGTAATCTTCAGCCATAAAAAGACCAGTGTTCCCTGTCTCACACGGACAGATGGTGTTGGACAGGATTGCGTGCGTCATTCTGTGCGCGTGTGCGTGCGCGGCGCGCATGTGTGTGTGTGTGTGTGTGTGTGTGTGCGTGCCATGTAATATGTAACAGATGACAAGCATTGCGTGTCACTGAGTGATGTGCTCTTTGAAATGATCTTTCTAAATGTGAAAAGGCAAGATGGAAGACGGTGTATGAAAGGCTAATGAGAGAGAGAGAGAGAGAGAGAGAGAGAGAGAGAGAGAGCACAACACAGTGTGAGTGAGCGTGGCATGTGTGCATGTACGTGAACTGCCTGTCATTTAGGTAGAGAGTGTTGCTACACATCATACATCTAAATGAAGTGAGGGTAAGAGCCTGTTGACCTTTGGGTAAATTATACATGAGGAACGGTGGATATTCTTCAATCAAACTTTGCACAAAAAGGCGCAAAAGAGAAACCCTTCTGTGCTCACACAATTATCTAACGTAATCCTGGGCGCTACACTTCCTCTGCCAACCTGGGGGGGGGGGGGGCAGCCGACTGACCTCATGCTTCCTTCTATGCAAGCAGTCCAAGCATCGTCTTTTCTTTTCACCTGACAGGGGGGAGTTTCTCCGGCCAGTCGTATAGGACCCGGAAGGAACACGTTATTCCGACCAGTTCCTTTCCCCTCCATCAGGCACCCCGGCTGGCCAGGGGGAGGCAGTTTAGAGACCAGGATTACTGCATGTTTTTTGTGAGGGTACCTACCCTAGGGGACACGGGGAGAACATGGAAACTCCACACAGAAAGGCCCTTACCCGCCTCGGGTATGGGCACTGATGACGCGGAGGAGCGTCCCACAGCGCGCCCACAGCGTCCCCAGCGGGAATCGAACCCAGGACCTTCTAGCTGTGAGGCGACAGCACTACGACTATGTCACCGTGCCCCCATCCTTTGATTTACTCTTTGGATCGCCCTTGTTGCCATGATTTCACCTAGCCTAGATATGTGACCTCTTCTTTGCTAGAGATTACTATGTCATCGACTCGGACCTTAACATCATTTACAGTTGCCATACTAAGGGCCTACTAAGACCAACAAATTGATTCAGTTTTACCAAGATGCAATGAGAATTTGTTGTCGGTAAGCCAGGTTCGGATTTTGCTGAGTTCTGTACTGAGCGTCCTCAACCTGTTCTTACTTGAATTAGCAAACATATTTATAAACTGTTTGACAGTTTTGTTAGTTCTATTGATTTGTTTTGATATTTGATTCTGTAAACAAATAAGGTAGGCAATTAGAAGCTTTTAGCTTCAGCCTATACTGTACACCTTTGCGGGCCACTCACGTGACTTGTATCATATATTATGTATTGTTATACATGATTGTTAAGAAAGGTCCGAAATAAACTGAAGTAAACTAACCTGCGTTTTGTTTTCTCCCTATATCAGGAGTGCTGAGTCGTCAGCAAACAAGAACAATTTGCATTACATGCGGTGCTCATGTCGTTAATGTATAGTAGGAACAGTAACGACACTCATATGCTTCCCTGGGGGACCCCACAGTTCACTGGGAGGGGGGGGGGGGGGGACATGGTTCCGTTTATGTCAACCATTTGTTCTCTACCCTCAAGGTAGGACCTCATCCAACCTAATGATGTAGGGCCTACTATCAAAACCAGTCGCCTTCAGCTTGTCCAGTAGGATCGAATGATTGACAGTATCAAATGCCTTTTGGAGGTCCAGCATGACCATACCACACCCGCTCCTCTAAGACCAGAAACCACACAGGCAGAAGCCAGGCTATAGTGTCGGGGGCTTTGGACCGATTCATACTCCTATTTTACAGCCGAATGTATGTCGGTTCGGTTCTGTAGCGACTACAATGTGACTTTCGAGGTTGTCATGTTGCACACATGCCTAAAATTGCTGATATTTGCGCCGCAAATGAAACTGCATCTTGTCACATTCCAGGGCTGCATGAACAGCGCTGGAGCACTGTTTTAAGCCCCCTCAAATTGTGCCACTCTCCTATAGTCTATAGGAGCCAGCCCACCCTACCATTAGCCAAATTTAATATTGCATAGTATGCTATACAGTTAAAGATTTATAGGGATAGAATGTGAAGCGTCTTGTTAGAGCACCAACATGAGGCTGATTTGAGGAATCTGCACTGGCGGGTTTTCCTTGGCCTACTACTGGATGTGTGCGTGCAAAGTTTTGTGCCGATCGGTCCAGCAGTGCGAGAGATTAGTTGTTCACACAGACGGACAGACGGATGAACTTACAGCAGCAAATGCAGCATTATCTGTCCCCCAATATGAAATGTATTTGTCAAATCGTCACTCAACACAGGAATCTGTGGTCCAGAACCATTTTTACGGGGTCAGAGCCAGGGAGTAGAGATTGTGATTACATTTGATTTAGGGAAGTTTACCAGCCAAAAGAACACGAAAGGACTGTTCTCCAGAGTTAGAAGAGATCATAAAGTTGATTAAACTAGCCCCAATTACTGTAAGTAATGGCATGTAATATAATTTTGGCTCACATACACAGTAGAAGTTATAGAAATGTCTAGGCCTAATTTAAAAAAAAAAACAAGCCAAAAGATATGCGGAGAATAATGCAAGAGATTTACTAAATATACTACATGGTGTGTAGTATGTAGTACTACACACCAGTACTAGTGTAGTATGTATTTAATTATATTTGTGGCTGTTTAGCAGGATTGGCGTGTACCCAGTTTCTTCGCACTCCATTTGTATCGACCCAACACTTTCTGCCTCATATTCCCACGTGCCTCACTGTGAGTTTTTATTTTTGAATGATGATTTGCTGACTGTGTGGTGTTACCACATTGCAATTTATAATTTAGCTACCAAGCAAAGAAAGGGTCCTCTGCAAGTGGAAGGATCAGGACCCCCTCGAAAACCAGATGATGCATCTCGAATGGGCTTATCCCGCTAACGAAATAATGAAATCAGCAAACGGAAATGCACAGCTGTGCATTTAAACAGTAGTTTACTGTTGCGATTACACACCACACTGCCCTGGACGTTCAACACATTGAAATGCGTATCGTATCTTATTACCGTCAACACAAACATATGTTTATTGTTTGACTGATTCAATCTCACAGTTGAAGTTCTCAAATCATCTGTTACTAAAATGTTTGCCACAAGTTGGGCAGATGCACTTCAGAAAATGTAATTTGCCAATTAAAGCGTGAATGCAGTACGTCGTGGTTGTTATTTTAAACATATTCTGATCTTGGGTGTAGGTTGTGTGAGGAGTAAAGCAAAGAGAGTGTAGTGTATACAGAAGAAAAATATATTACCATAAAAACGAACAAAATACTGTATGCATGTGTATGGTGAGAGAGTTTTAAATTACCATACCGACATCAACACATGAGAGCGCCCCTCACTTCACACGGGTGTGATCTTTTCTATAGAAGTGTATTATTTGTATGTCTCTAAATGTTCTGATGAATTGAAACAGGTGGACCCTGTTGTAAACAAGTGTAATGCTTTATCAGTGTGCCGTCCACAGTAACAGTCTTTGTGTTGAGTTGTGCTTGTGAAATGTACCCATTCTGCAAACTGCTAATAAATGTGACCAGATTTAACTGAGAGCCTGCCATCGCGCAAACTCCAGCTTTTCGCCAGAGGAGAAAAACTGAGTTAATAGCACAGGCAGGCTCTTCACATACTAGAGCTTGTCTGAAATAAGTGTCAGAATTGAAATCGACATGCAAATATGAAATAAATGCTTGAACATGTAGCTAGGTGTAATGTTAGAGACCACAGAAGACATGTAAATATGAAATAAATGCTTAAACATGTTGCTAGGTGTAATGTTAGAGACCACAGAAGTGAACCTTTCAAGCCTGTTTTCTCAACTCGCTGTTTCTCTGCAAGACATTACTCCATAAGCCATATCTCCAAAACTGGTGGATCAAACTGAACAACCAATGTCAATTTGAAGCTATGATTCCCTGCTTTCATAAGACATGAAAAAACAAAAATTCAAAAAAGTCCAATGGCAGTGCCTCAGTCAAATTTTGTCACGAATACTTAGATGGAGATCTCTGTATCTGTCAGTCCTTTGTCCCTTTTAGGCCCATATATGGACATTCCTGATGTCACCGGTATGTGGGCATATACCCCTTTTGTGCCCATATATGGATGTCACTGATTTGCTTGCTGATGCCTAGACGACACATTGAGGTTAGACAGCACACTGCATATGTGGGCGTATAGCTCCATTGGGAACTCCTTAAATGGTCATGGCTGAGTAATGGTGACACGAGCATGGCGATGTGGTCCGCCCACTTCCGCCACCGGCCAGGTTATTGTCCTAGAGTAATAAAAGGATAGAGACCGAACCCCCCCCCCCCCGCTATTATTTTCGATGGAAGTTGCTCAGTGGCGTTTTGAAGCCGGAAGACTGCCGGAAGTATAATTATAACTCATTGGCTCGAGTGAGCGGAAGTTAAGCCGGTCCTCAAATTTGACGTCACGTTACACACATGACGTCACTGAACGTCCGTCCACCTCCATGACCGCGCGCGCTGCAGTTCCACTTTTCGCCAGTAGGTGGCAGCAGTTGGATAGCCTTACTGTGGGGCTTGGTTATCGTCCAGGTTAGTTGGAGGCCAGTCACTGTGACATCAGTGTGACACCGTCAACAGCATCTGTCCATAAAAGCAGCTTGGATGACACAGTCAATTTGGGAGTGCATAATACGCCTCCAGCAGCTTTGACAAAGCATCCATCTCTTCTTCCATCCCAGAGTGTCCAGAATGCCTTCATCTGCCCTCACGTTGATGCTCCTCCTCCTCCTCTTCGCCATCGCATCCTCCATGTCTCTCCCAGTCCAGGAGGGAATGGGCTCGGTGACCGGCCTGACTGGAGAGACCATCGTGGTGCCGTGTCCTTACCGCCTTCCACCGGGGGACAGCCTGAGAAGGGTGGCGTGGAAACACAGGAACGACGATGGCCATTCGACACCGCTTTTGACCAAATATGCCGACTCGGCCGAAGCCGACATTTACGTCCCTCGGGTTAACATCTCCGGAGACTCCAGCCTCCTGATCAGCCAAGGAACGCTGAAGGACCAGGGAGTCTACGTCTGCCTAGTGAGTTCTAGCTCTAGCTACGAAGAACAGCCTTATCCCAGCTCCGTTTCACTCAGAATCGCCGTGAGCTACTTGGACCTGAGCCTGAGCCCCACGGGGATCGTCGTGAAGACGCTCGGCGAGCCCCTGGCGGTGAAGATAGAGGTGAGCGCTTCAGGCAATGACGCCAAAGTGTCCTGGACCAAGGACGGCGAGAAGATGGAGGCGGAGCCGGCGTTTGGGGAGCTGAGCTACGCCGACGCGGGCCACTATGTGTGCGAGGTCTCCTCGGCTGGCCTGACGCGTCGCCAGTCATTTGACCTGGTTGTTGAAGGCTCGGCCGCGTGGCATTGGTACGACCTCCCGTTAGTTCGACCATTACTAACCTTACTAACCCTATCTCTAATCATAATGGGGTTCCGTCTCAATGTTACATTTAGTTGTCATTTACAACTAGGACGAGTTTCAGAGCAGGCAGTCGGACCGATATAAACGGCGCACCAAACAGCCTCCAGTGCATAATGCATTGCGTTGCATGCCGTCAGTCAGACAGACAGACAACAACACACCACCACACATTCACCTAAAGGAATGGAGAAGCCGCTTATATCGCCTTTACCCCGTAAATGGGACATTTACATTTCAAAGCTATCGATAACAGCACGGTTGTGTGCAATAGTGGAGGGGGAGGTTCGATATATGGGGCTGCTACACGAACGTTAGCTTCCATGCTAGCTGCTTCAACAAGGAGGCTCGAACGATGCGCTGCGGTGATTTCACCACATTAATGACAGCACAAAGCTGTCCTGATGCAAAACATACTGAGCAGCTAGCGTGGCTGTCGACACAAGTCCAGCACCTGCATTATTAATACATATTTGTACAGTATTTGAACAAATAAACAAGGCCATTTTTACATGCAAATGGCCCTCCTCCTCATTGACCAGGCCTTTTCAAGGAATGAGGCAAATGAACAGGTGTACTTTTGAAATAGGCCTTTCAGTTTCTCAAAGTCCTCCAACCATATATATATGTGTATTTATATACAATATAAATTCATGATTTGGATCTATCTTATTAAAATGTCTCTCCCTAATAGAGTTGTAGAATGGCATTTCATTTTCAATTTCCTTTAGATCAGTGATGTGTCTTTGTTCTGTGTTCTGTTTTTACTATGTGTTTTTCTTGCTGTTGCTTTTCCGTGCCTTAGCTAGTGGATTTAGTTTTTATTTACCTGTACAGCACTTTGTTAACATTGCGTTGTAAAATGTGCTATATAAATAAAGTGGATTGGATTGGATTGGATTTTGAGAGTTCTAGATGACGAGAGGTTTGTGTTCTGTTTTACGGAGGTGACGAGAGGTTTGTGTTCTGTTCTACGGAGGTGACGAGGTTTGTTTTGTGTTCTACGGAGGTGACGAGAGGTTTGTTTTCTGTTCTACGGAGGTGACGAGGTTTGTTTTCTGTCCTACGGAGGTGACGAGAGGTTTGTTTTCTGTTATATGGAGGTGACGAGGTTTGTTTTCTGTTCTACGGAGGTGACGAGAGGTTTGTTTTCTGTCCTACGGAGGTGACGAGGTTTGTTTTCTGTCCTACGGAGGTGACGAGAGGTTTGTTTTCTGTTCTACGGAGGTGACGAGGTTTGTTTTCTGTCCTACGGAGGTGACGAGAGGTTTGTTTTCTGTTCTACGGAGGTGACGAGGTTTGTTTTCTGTCCTACGGAGGTGACGAGAGGTTTGTGTTCTGTTCTACGGAGGTGACGAGGTTTGTTTTCTGTTCTACGGAGGTGACGAGAGGTTTGTTTTCTGTCCTACGGAGGTGACAAGGTTTGTTTTCTGTTCTACGGAGGTGACGAGGTTTGTTTTCTGTCCTACGGAGGTGACAAGGTTTGTTTTCTGTTCTACGGAGGTGACGAGAGGTTTGTTTTCTGTCCTACGGAGGTGACGAGGTTTGTTTTCTGTCCTACGGAGGTGACGAGGGGTTTGTTTTCTGTTCTACGGAGGTGACGAGAGGTTTGTTTTCTGTCCTACGGAGGTGACGAGGTTTGTTTTCTGTTCTACGGAGGTGACGACAGGTTTGTGTTCTGTTCTACGGAGGTGACGAGAGGTTTGTGTTCTGTCCTACGGAGGTGACGAGAGGTTTGTGTTGTGTTCTACGGAGGTGACGAGGTTTGTTTTCTGTTCTACGGAGGTGACGAGGTTTGTTTTCTGTTCTATGGAGGTGACGAGGTTTGTTTTCTGTTCTACGGAGGTGACGAGAGGTTTGTTTTCTGTCCTACGGAGGTGGAGAGGTTTGTTTTCTGTCCTACGGAGGTGACGAGGTTTGTTTTCTGTCCTACGGAGGTGGAGAGGTTTGTGTTCTGTTCTACGGGGGTGACGAGAGGTTTGTTTTCTGTCCTACGGAGGTGACGAGAGGTTTGTTTTCTGTTCTACGGAGGTGACGAGAGGTTTGTTTTCTGTCCTACGGAGATGCAGTGACTAAGGAGGTAGAGTGGCAGCTTGGGAATCAGACTCTTCATGGTTCGCTCGTCGGCTCCTTCTGGGTTAGTGTCAAGTGACGTCGCGTCGCCAGACTTTCCAACTCGGAGGAAAAGCCTCGTCTGTGTTCCTAAATCACCCATGTGATCCGGTCAAGACTGGATGATCATTCTGGTTTGGGTTTTTTTTTTTCGGTGTCGCTTTATTTTGGTCAAACAAACAGGGGGCTGTTTGTTTGTTGTTGTTGTTAGTCTCGTCCGTTCCTACGAGTTGGAATAAAAGATGGATATTCCTAACCAGTGTTGTTTTCGTCGACTAATGCTATGACGAAGAATGTTCGTCGACTACCTTTTTTCACTGACAAAAACGGAATAAAAACTAAATGAAAACTAAGCTATGACGACTAAAACTAAGACTAAATATATCAACATGAATTTCGTCAACAAATAAAACCTAGACTAAAATGTTAGGAAGGGACTAGTGGACAAGTGCTCCAGTATAAATAAAACATAAGTCATTTTACACTTGGTTGCATGCTGAAAATAGCCGATCTACAAGCTTTGTAGATCGGCTATTGTCATTTGTGGTTAGTATATGCCTATGCCATACATGGGCAACTGGTGGCCCGGGGGCCACATGCGGCCCCCACCTTCACTTAATGTGGCCCTCATGTTATGTCAGAATACTGATATAATATTGGTTTCAGCTGTTTACAATTCCACAACATGCAAACATGACCCGCTTTAATTACTTCAGTCCAAATTAGTAGCTCAATGCTCAACACACAACATACAAATGTTAATTTTCAGGATTCCAATTCAAAAATAGCAAAACATAATTCAAGATTTCAATTCGAAATCTAGCAAAAATAGCAGATCTACAAGCTCAAAACGCGTCACAGTGCGACGTGTTTTGAGCTTGTAGATCAGCTATTTTTGCTACGACAGTAATATGCAATGTGGCCCTCTGGAGTGAGTGTGGACATATAGTGGCCCTCTCCATCGTCAAAGTTGCACCACCCCTGGTCTATGCATAGCATATGAATGAGTTACCAACATATCTGCACAGTAGTTAGCATATATATCTAAATAGGCAACAAGTAGAAGGAATGAGGAATATGCCATTTCTCGCCTATAACGACATGACCAACATAGAGAATAGAGATTATGAATTGAATGTTTAATACGATTATTAGATAACTTTATTATAATCGATTAAATCCATTAGTTTTTAAGTGTTCTGGATGGGGTGTATATATGTAGGGGTGGTTTATGTCCTGGAGGTAACGGTGTGCCCATGCCATGCCCTTGACTGCTCTCCTAGGTCATCGGCAGTGTTTTCGATGCGGGCAGAAACCTGCAGGCCAATAACTCCTTTAGACCTGAGGACGATTACGACATGTCTTCTAAATCCTGACAGTTTTCTGAAAAACCTCATGTGTCTATATGAGTGGTGCTCCCCCTTTTTTCATGACAAGGACCCCCAGAATTATCTGTATTTGTCCGCCGACCCCCATCTGAAAATATGTTGTTCCAGGGACCCTCCAGAATCATCAACGATTTTTCAAAAATAGCAGACCTACAAGCTCGTAGCGCGGCACTCGGTGCCGCGCTACGAGCTTGTAGATCTGCTGTTTTTCAATAGCTAAAGTATAACAATCTTTAAAACACCAAAAGGGGGTTCCCCGTCCAGAATGGGTTAAAGGGAACACAGGAGGGGGGAGACCTGAAAATCGATGGAGGTTGAAGACCGGGCGGGCCACGGCATTCGACATCAGTTGTAGCAGTGAGAGAGGAGAGAGGACAGAGATGCAGGAGAGGAGAGATGGGGGGAAGATGGTGAGGTAAAGGAGACGCAGGGATAGCGAAAGAAACTCAAAACAAACAACACGTATAGGAATCATGTTGAAAAAGATCAAACAGCAAACATTGCCCAGATAGATATATATATATATATATATGGCGTTAGAGTCAGAGTCTGCAAACTGAAACCTCACACTTTCAGCTGCAGAGACCTTTACAGTAACAAAATTAAGCCTTTTCGAGGGATGAACTAGAGGCTATGCCCATGACATCATCATACCCGGAAGTTATGCGGGAACGCCTACTGAGTGGCAATTCAATATAATAAATTATTATTATTATTATTATTACATATACACATAAAATGTGGCTTACTTCAAAACAGGCCTTTCAGACTACGGTGGAAGATTGGGAGTGAGGCTGCAGTTCTGACTGTATTGGGAAGTGCATTCATAGTTTTAGAGCCAGAAGGGAGAAGAGTTTGGGACGAGTGGAGCGTTGTCCCGGCGTTTTTAGTGAAGGTACTTCCAGCTTCCCTGCGTTGGCGTGGGAGGGTTTGTAGGGTCCTATCAGACTTTGAAGGTATGGGGGTGCCTCGACGTCAGCCTCCTACCTACCGGAGAGGATCCAAACATGGACCTCCTACCGTCCTATCGTCTTCCTCGATTGGTCAACCCAGACCACCGGCTTCACGGATTGGCCAGACTTTGCATGGCGTTTGTGCCTCTGAACCAATATAAGTGAAGATGCAGAATATTCCGTGCTTTTACAGCAGGATTTGACCGATAGGATCTCATTGACCAATAGGATTTATCCCCTGTGCTACTGCTGTGAGTAATGTTACGCTGGGCGGTGCGTCTGAGAGGACCAGGAACAGCCAATCAACAAGCTGTGACAGTGAGACACTATGTGTACTCCTTTGGAGGTTACTCCTTTGGAGGTGACTGTTGTGGCGACGAGAAGAAGATTGATGTGCACGTATTCAACACAGTGACTTTGATCTGGAGGAAGTGGACCCCAGAGACCCCTGGAACAGCAGAACGCCACCGTGAGGTTCCCTCCTGGCGCTGGGGCCACACAGCTGTTCTGATTGGAGACACTGTCTACCTCTGGGGAGGGTATCCTTACTGCTACGTTCTTTATGCATTTGATGTTAACGCCCACAGATGGTTCAAACCACAGGTTTCTGGGACTGTTCCAGAGGAGAGGGGTGAACACTCAGCCTGTGTCTTGGGGAAGGTCATGTATATCCATGGAGGAGCATTGACTAATGACATCTACAAGTTGGACACCAACACAATGGTCTGGACTTCAATTAACACCAGAGGAACTCCACCCCCTGCTTCATGGTGTCACTCTGCTACCATCATCGGGACAAAGATGTTTGTATTTGGAGGCTGGATAATGGATCAGTACCACAACACCATCAGAGTGTTTGACACAGAGACCAACCATTGGCTGAACACACCTTCTACACAGCTTCTACCAGAAGGACGTGATGATCATTCAGCCTTTACCTACAATGGAGAGCTGTACATATTTGGTGGCTCGAAAACTATCCAGACCTTCAATGATGTGTGGAAATTCAGTCCAGAGACCTTCTCCTGGAAGAAGGTTGAGCCCAAGGGAAAAGGACCGCCCCCCACATATAGTATGTGCTGTTGCATGATGGGAGATCGTATCATCCTCTTTGGAGGATACAAACACACTGTAGTGAATGGAACACACAAACCCACATCCTCTGATGACCTGTATGTCTTAGACCTCAGTCCTAGCCTCAAGACATTATGTAAGCTAGCAGTTATTCAGTATGGTCTGGAGCGGTCTGGACTCCCACACAACTGATCGTTGTGTCTGGTCGTTGTGTCTGATCGTTGTGTCTGGTCGTTGTGTCTGATCGTCGTGTCCGTCTGATCATTGTCTGATCGGAGTTTTTGATCGTGTGATCTCAAATTAGGGTCTTATATCAAGCCGCTAATAGATACTTTTTTTTCAGGAGGCCAAACAAAGTGGGATGTAAATATCTCTTCTCCCTTAGAAATGCGAATTTTGAGGGGCGCTAGCCCCGCCTTCTATGCACAGCCGTGTGTGTTTGTAGCACAGAATGTGATGATTTGATTGGCTGATGAATATGCAGATAAGAGCGGCCCTCACTTCACACAATTGTGATTCCCCCCCCCGCCCCCGCCCCCCTACTCTCTACATAAAGTGTTTTATGGTGTTATGTTGATGGATATCAAGACCACCCTGCGCAACCCCCGCCCCCCTAAGAGCGCCACAGTCGGTTGACTCATTTAAGAGAGGACTTAAAGGGATAGATCAGATTTTTTTTAACTTAAGCTGTATGAAATACTTGCCATTAATATAGTGGTTGCAACTGTATTAATTGATTGCCTGAGTCCCGTGGTGGGAGTTCTGCTCTGGTTTTGGTGAAATATTAAGTAGTTCCGGTCATTTTGTGGGGGGAACAGGGGGCCAGGTTTTTTGGGTCCATATCACTACGCCCAAAAAATAGTTCCATCTGATAGAGGGGTCAAAGTTGAATGAAAGTTGCGCTAATATTTTAGAAATAGGCAGTGTTGTTCAAATTAGTTAAAAAGTAAAGAGTTATAGTTATAGTTACTTGTCTAAAAAAGTTATGAAAGTAACTACTTTCAAGTTACTTTACCTTAAAAAATAATATAAAAAACGATTTAAAAGAAGGTTTTTTGTTCTGTCGCACAGTAAGAGAAAAGACAACTCCCTCCTAATATTATGAAATGTAGTGGAACAATAAAACATGTTCAGAACTTTTGACAGGCATCTTTATTGTAGCCTCAACTTGCCTTCAAAACAAATGGTGCTGTGCAAATTTGCAATATGAAAATAAATAATAATAATCAAATAAAAAATTTGTCCATATATCTGCAGTGGTAGAGAGATATTCTAATTCATCAAATGTATTTTTGAGCTCATCTTCCATTTTAGAATATTCACTGTTCAGGTATTTGGAAAATGTATTTCTGCACATTGGCCCTGCTTTCACTGGTATTTTGCTGACCAGTGCTCTGAAAGGAACAGACTCCACCGTTGAGGGGGGAAGCATTTCCTCAACAACATACCTGGCAATCATTTTGTCAAGTTGACTCTTGGTGACATGCCTCTGTGGCGATTTAAAATCGATCTTTGTCTGTTTTGGTCCATGTGAGGCATTCTAGCTCATGGACTGATTTAAGATGCTTTCTTAGATTTGCATTGCTCTTCTTGGCTGTGGACAATGCTTTCTGTCCGCCACATAATTAGCATTTTCACCTCGATGTTTTTGTCGTCCTTTACCTGCAAGTACTCAAATAATGCTTGTATTTCCAACCCACAAAGCATCCGATCTCGCTGTCATCCGCATTTGCCATTGTCGCGTGTGGTAATAATGTTCGTTCAACCGGCGTTTTCTGTGTATGCGTTACAAGGGTTTGTGTGTCTGTGTTTAGCACTGTTTACCACAGCCATACGAGTAAGTCCCGCCCTACTCTGTCAGACTGTCTCTGATTGGCTTACCCTGAAATCTGGCCCTACGTTAGCCAATCAATGACCTCTTCTGCGACATGCTTTGTTCAAGTTAGAGTGCGAATCCATGTGGGCTCAGAGGCTAGTGCACAAACTGTCAACAGAGTACAACACAGAGTGCTCTCTCAGCAGTCAGCACAGAGACGCCTGTAAGACTTACGCCTGTAAAGCATCAACGTCATTTCCTTGGGCGATACTTCCGCTAAAATCCAGCAACTTCCGCCCAAACAAATGATAGTCTTTACAGCGTAATATAAGCCCCCTTTTGTGCTAATTCGCTTATTTCCATCAAAATAAGTAGTAAAGTGTGCCGCTTGGGATACTATTTACATTATGAAGAGAGGATATATACAAAAAAATGATTTTTGAGCGATGGAAATAAGCGAATTAGCACAACACCCCAATGCCCCATTCAATTCAATGCAATTCATTGAGGGCTTATGGTAGGGGAAATAGCCAATAATGTGCTTTTGCACAAAATAACACCTGGACCTCTTTGGTGGGGAAGTAATAACAACTACAAATAAAGGTAAGAAAGCCTCCTTGCATGGAATTCTCCTTTAAAATCAGTACGGATGGCAATCGCTATCACGTTCTCCAGCAGGAGGGATCGAGGTCAAAACGAGCGACCCCAAATGACACCCCTGCTGTCACTCAGCGAAAAAGAACGGATTTTCAACTGACTTGGTATAATCAGTTTTTCTTGCGGGGAGCTGGTACGCTTTATACAGAGAGATATAGGTCAGCTTATACAGCACGTTATTATGTGATACAGGGCGGCGCACAGACGGCGAGCCGAATGGCATAGTGTAGTGTGTTAGTGTGTGTGTGTGTGTAATGTATATAAATTGGGATTTACACTGCATACAAAAGACACACACACGTGTAGCCTACTGTACATTTACACACAGAGCCCCGGCCCGCGGTCTGGCAGATGAATCTGATCATGTTCTGCATCAGTGGAGCATGACGGTGTTGTTAGCCTGCCTGCATAGCATGGCACGGAGGAGGGAACAGAACACTTCAGCAGTGGAACCAGTGGAGCAAACAGCTAGAGCTGCTAAGCACCCCCATGTCAGAGACACGGCGGGTGTCAAGCCCTTTGAACGGCCTCCGCTGCACGTTGTACGTTGGCCTTTCACCTGTCACTCGTCTACACGGCCTAATAATAACGCACACATAGCAGGACCAGCGGTCATTATCCCTGCTGGCCATGCATGAATGAACGGCAGGGTATTAGCGATGGTTAGACCTTTATGCTAAAGAACTCGTTTCTACATCAGTCTGTCTTGCTTCTAAACCAAAATCGTTAAACCAGTGGATATGTTCTCGTTCCTGATTGTTTTCTGTGATTTTTCTCCTGTAATGTCTACCATTTAGTAATGTATTGTGTCTGTCTTGTCCGTTTCTTGAACGGTGACGTCATGGACGCAAAACAAATTTCAGTGCAAGCTGACAATAAAGTCGTATCGTATCGTATCGTATCGTAGCGTAGCAGCACTGCAGAATGAAAACACAAATATTCAGGTAATAGTACTAGGGAGAAACAGATATGGTATATTAAGGATAGGTCTGGATACAGTGTTTTTGGCAACACATTTTTATCTTAGTTTTTGGAATGAAACTTCATTTAGTTTGTCACATTTTAGTCACTTGCAATGTGTTAGTGTTAGTCTAGTTTTAGTCGACTAAATATCATAAGACTAAAATGTATTTTGTCGCGCGTTGATGCCGTCGTAATGACTACACTTGCTGACAATAGCCGATCTACAAGCTCACAATGCGTCGAAAACCAAAAGTGTAAAATGACGTATTTTATTTATACTGGATCTCTTGTCCACTATCCCTTCCTATAACATTTTAGTCTATTTGTTGACGAAATTGTCAATATAGTTAGTCTTACTTTTAGTCATCATAGCTTGTTTTCATTTAGTTTGCCAGTGAAAAGATTAGGTAGGCCTGGCCATCTGCATTTGAACTGACCAGGTTAGCATTATTGATGAACCATTGTACAATAGGCTATGCATATACTGTAGGCTTATTGTATCAATCTGAGTGTATTTGTCTTTGAACAAAATAACTGGAGAAGGGATGAATGGGCAGATTTCCAAGAAACTTGGTGGAAAGGTTGAGATGATTAGCGGCAGGGTACCGTAAGGGGTTTATATTATAAAGGTTGAGTTGATTAACGGCAGGGTACCGTAAGGGGTTTATATTATAAAGGTTGAGTTGATTAGCGGCAGGGTACCGTAAGGGGTTTATATTATAAAGGTTGAGTTGATTAACGGCAGGGTACCGTAAGGGGTTTATATTATAAAGGTTGAGTTGATTAACGGCAGGGTACCGTAAGGGGTTTATATTATAAAGGTTGAGATGATTAACGGCAGGGTACCGTAAGGGGTTTATATTATAAAGGTTGAGTTGATTAACGGCAGGGTACCGTAAGGGGTTTATATTATAAAGGTTGAGTTGATTAACGGCAGGGTACCGTAAGGGGTTTATATTATAAAGGTTGAGATGATTAGCGGCAGGGTACCGTAAGGGGTTTATATTATAAAGGTTGAGTTGATTAACGGCAGGGTACCGTAAGGGGTTTATATTATAAAGGTTGAGATGATTAGCGGCAGGGTACCGTAAGGGGTTTATATTATAAAGGTTGAGTTGATTAACGGCAGGGTACCGTAAGGGGTTTATATTATAAAGGTTGAGTTGATTAACGGCAGGGTACCGTAAGGGGTTTATATTATAAAGGTTGAGATGATTAGCGGCAGGGTACCGTAAGGGGTTTATATTATAAAGGTTGAGATGATTAGCGGCAGGGTACCGTAAGGGGTTTATATTATAAAGGTTGAGTTGATTAACGGCAGGGTACCGTAAGGGGTTTATATTATAAAGGTTGAGATGATTAGCGGCAGGGTACCGTAAGGGGTTTATATTATAAAGGTTGAGATGATTAGCGGCAGGGTACCGTAAGGGGTTTATATTATAAAGGTTGAGATGATTAGCGGCAGGGTACCGTAAGGGGTTTATATTATAAAGGTTGAGATGATTAGCGGCAGGGTACCGTAAGGGGTTTATATTATAAAGGTTGAGATGATTAGCGGCAGGGTACCGTAAGGGGTTTATATTATAAAGGTTGAGATGATTAGCGGCAGGGTACCGTAAGGGGTTTATATTATAAAGGTTGAGGTGATTAACGGCAGGGTACCGTAAGGGGTTTATATTATAAAGGTTGAGATGATTAGCGGCAGGGTACCGTAAGGGGTTTATATTATAAAGGTTGAGGTGATTAACAGCAGGGTACCGTAAGGGGTTTATATTATAAAGGTTGAGGTGATTAACGGCAGGGTACCGTAAGGGGTTTATATTATAAAGGTTGATGATTAACGGCAGGGTACCGTAAGGGGTTTATATTATAAAGGTTGAGTTGATTAGCGGCAGGGTACCGTAAGGGGTTTATATTATAAAGGTTGATGATTAACGGCAGGGTACCGTAAGGGGTTTATATTATAAAGGTTGATGATTAACAGCAGGGTACCGTAAGGGGTTTATATTATAAAGGTTGATGATTAACAGCAGGGTACCGTAAGGGGTTTATATTATAAAGGTTGAGTTGATTAACGGCAGGGTACCGTAAGGGGTTTATATTATAAAGGTTGAGTTGATTAACGGCAGGGTACCGTAAGGGGTTTATATTATAAAGGTTGATGATTAACGGCAGGGTACCGTAAGGGGTTTATATTATAAAGGTTGATGATTAACAGCAGGGTACCGTAAGGGGTTTATATTATAAAGGTTGATGATTAACAGCAGGGTACCGTAAGGGGTTTATATTATAAAGGTTGATGATTAACGGCAGGGTACCGTAAGGGGTTTATATTATAAAGGTTGAGATGATTAGCGGCAGGGTACCGTAAGGGGTTTATATTATAAAGGTTGATGATTAACGGCAGGGTACCGTAAGGGGTTTATATTATAAAGGTTGATGATTAACGGCAGGGTACCGTAAGGGGTTTATATTATAAAGGTTGATGATTAACGGCAGGGTACCGTAAGGGGTTTATATTATAAAGGTTGAGATGATTAGCGGCAGGGTACCGTAAGGGGTTTATATTATAAAGGTTGAGATGATTAGCGGCAGGGTACCGTAAGGGGTTTATATTATAAAGGTTGATGATTAACGGCAGGGTACCGTAAGGGGTTTATATTATAAAGGTTGATGATTAACAGCAGGGTACCGTAAGGGGTTTATATTATAAAGGTTGAGTTGATTACCGGCAGGGTACCGTAAGGGGTTTATATTATAAAGGTTGATGATTAACGGCAGGGTACCGTAAGGGGTTTATATTATAAAGGTTGAGTTGATTACCGGCAGGGTACCGTAAGGGGTTTATATTATAAAGGTTGATGATTAACAGCAGGGTACCGTAAGGGGTTTATATTATAAAGGTTGATGATTAACGGCAGGGTACCGTAAGGGGTTTATATTATAAAGGTTGAGTTGATTAACGGCAGGGTACCGTAAGGGGTTTATATTATAAAGGTTGATGATTAACAGCAGGGTACCGTAAGGGGTTTATATTATAAAGGTTGAGTTGATTAACAGCAGGGTACCGTAAGGGGTTTATATTATAAAGGTTGATGATTAACGGCAGGGTACCGTAAGGGGTTTATATTATAAAGGTTGATGATTAACAGCAGGGTACCGTAAGGGGTTTATATTATAAAGGTTGAGGTGATTACCGGCAGGGTACCGTAAGGGGTTTATATTATAAAGGTTGAGGTGATTACCGGCAGGGTACCGTAAGGGGTTTATATTATAAAGGTTGATGATTAACGGCAGGGTACCGTAAGGGGTTTATATTATAAAGGTTGATGATTAACAGCAGGGTACCGTAAGGGGTTTATATTATAAAGGTTGATGATTAACGGCAGGGTACCGTAAGGGGTTTATATTATAAAGGTTGAGGTGATTACCGGCAGGGTACCGTAAGGGGTTTATATTATAAAGGTTGAGGTGATTAACGGCAGGGTACCGTAAGGGGTTTATATTATAAAGGTTGATGATTAACAGCAGGGTACCGTAAGGGGTTTATATTATAAAGGTTGAGTTGATTAACGGCAGGGTACCATAAGGGGTTTATATTATAAAGGTTGAGGTGATTAGCGGCAGGGTACCGTAAGGGGTTTATATTATAAAGGTTGATGATTAACGGCAGGGTACCGTAAGGGGTTTATATTATAAAGGTTGATGATTAACAGCAGGGTACCGTAAGGGGTTTATATTATAAAGGTTGAGTTGATTACCGGCAGGGTACCGTAAGGGGTTTATATTATAAAGGTTGATGATTAACGGCAGGGTACCGTAAGGGGTTTATATTATAAAGGTTGAGTTGATTACCGGCAGGGTACCGTAAGGGGTTTATATTATAAAGGTTGATGATTAACAGCAGGGTACCGTAAGGGGTTTATATTATAAAGGTTGATGATTAACGGCAGGGTACCGTAAGGGGTTTATATTATAAAGGTTGAGTTGATTAACGGCAGGGTACCGTAAGGGGTTTATATTATAAAGGTTGATGATTAACGGCAGGGTACCGTAAGGGGTTTATATTATAAAGGTTGATGATTAACAGCAGGGTACCGTAAGGGGTTTATATTATAAAGGTTGAGTTGATTACCGGCAGGGTACCGTAAGGGGTTTATATTATAAAGGTTGATGATTAACGGCAGGGTACCGTAAGGGGTTTATATTATAAAGGTTGAGTTGATTACCGGCAGGGTACCGTAAGGGGTTTATATTATAAAGGTTGATGATTAACAGCAGGGTACCGTAAGGGGTTTATATTATAAAGGTTGATGATTAACGGCAGGGTACCGTAAGGGGTTTATATTATAAAGGTTGAGTTGATTAACGGCAGGGTACCGTAAGGGGTTTATATTATAAAGGTTGATGATTAACAGCAGGGTACCGTAAGGGGTTTATATTATAAAGGTTGAGTTGATTAACAGCAGGGTACCGTAAGGGGTTTATATTATAAAGGTTGATGATTAACGGCAGGGTACCGTAAGGGGTTTATATTATAAAGGTTGATGATTAACAGCAGGGTACCGTAAGGGGTTTATATTATAAAGGTTGAGGTGATTACCGGCAGGGTACCGTAAGGGGTTTATATTATAAAGGTTGAGGTGATTACCGGCAGGGTACCGTAAGGGGTTTATATTATAAAGGTTGATGATTAACGGCAGGGTACCGTAAGGGGTTTATATTATAAAGGTTGATGATTAACAGCAGGGTACCGTAAGGGGTTTATATTATAAAGGTTGATGATTAACGGCAGGGTACCGTAAGGGGTTTATATTATAAAGGTTGAGGTGATTACCGGCAGGGTACCGTAAGGGGTTTATATTATAAAGGTTGAGGTGATTAACGGCAGGGTACCGTAAGGGGTTTATATTATAAAGGTTGATGATTAACAGCAGGGTACCGTAAGGGGTTTATATTATAAAGGTTGAGTTGATTAACGGCAGGGTACCATAAGGGGTTTATATTATAAAGGTTGAGGTGATTAGCGGCAGGGTACCGTAAGGGGTTTATATTATAAAGGTTGAGGTGATTAACGGCAGGGTACCATAAGGGGTTTATATTATAAAGGTTGAGATGATTAGCGGCAGGGTACCGTAAGGGGTTTATATTATAAAGGTTGAGATGATTAGCGGCAGGGTACCATAAGGGGTTTATATTATAAAGGTTGAGGTGATTAACGGCAGGGTACCGTAAGGGGTTTATATTATAAAGGTTGAGTTGATTAACGGCAGGGTACCGTAAGGGGTTTATATTATAAAGGTTGAGGTGATTAACGGCAGGGTACCGTAAGGGGTTTATATTATAAAGGTTGAGTTGATTAGCGGCAGGGTACCGTAAGGGGTTTATATTATAAAGGTTGAGGTGATTAACGGCAGGGTACCGTAAGGGGTTTATATTATAAAGGTTGAGTTGATTAACGGCAGGGTACCGTAAGGGGTTTATATTATAAAGGTTGATGATTAACAGCAGGGTACCGTAAGGGGTTTATATTATAAAGGTTGAGATGATTAACGGCAGGGTACCGTAAGGGGTTTATATTATAAAGGTTGATGATTAACGGCAGGGTACCGTAAGGGGTTTATATTATAAAGGTTGATGATTAGCGGCAGGGTACCGTAAGGGGTTTATATTATAAAGGTTGATGATTAACGGCAGGGTACCGTAAGCGGTTTATATTATAAAGGTTGAGTTGATTAACGGCAGGGTACCGTAAGGGGTTTATATTATAAAGGTTGAGTTGATTAACAGCAGGGTACCGTAAGGGGTTTATATTATAAAGGTTGAGATGATTAGCGGCAGGGTACCGTAAGGGGTTTATATTATAAAGGTTGATGATTAACGGCAGGGTACCGTAAGGGGTTTATATTATAAAGGTTGAGATGATTAGCGGCAGGGTACCGTAAGGGGTTTATATTATAAAGGTTGATGATTAACGGCAGGGTACCGTAAGGGGTTTATATTATAAAGGTTGAGATGATTAACGGCAGGGTACCGTAAGGGGTTTATATTATAAAGGTTGAGATGATTAACGGCAGGGTACCGTAAGGGGTTTATATTATAAAGGTTGATGATTAACGGCAGGGTACCGTAAGGGGTTTATATTATAAAGGTTGATGATTAACGGCAGGGTACCGTAAGGGGTTTATATTATAAAGGTTGAGATGATTAACAGCAGGGTACCGTAAGGGGTTTATATTATAAAGGTTGATGATTAACAGCAGGGTACCGTAAGGGGTTTATATTATAAAGGTTGAGTTGATTAACGGCAGGGTACCGTAAGGGGTTTATATTATAAAGGTTGAGTTGATTAGCGGCAGGGTACCGTAAGGGGTTTATATTATAAAGGTTGATGATTAACAGCAGGGTACCGTAAGGGGTTTATATTATAAAGGTTGAGATGATTAACGGCAGGGTACCGTAAGGGGTTTATATTATAAAGGTTGAGATGATTAGCGGCAGGGTACCGTAAGGGGTTTATATTATAAAGGTTGATGATTAACGGCAGGGTACCGTAAGGGGTTTATATTATAAAGGTTGATGATTAACGGCAGGGTACCGTAAGGGGTTTATATTATAAAGGTTGATGATTAACGGCAGGGTACCGTAAGGGGTTTATATTATAAAGGTTGAGGTGATTAACAGCAGGGTACCGTAAGGGGTTTATATTATAAAGGTTGAGGTGATTAACGGCAGGGTACCGTAAGGGGTTTATATTATAAAGGTTGATGATTAACAGCAGGGTACCGTAAGGGGTTTATATTATAAAGGTTGAGGTGATTAACGGCAGGGTACCGTAAGGGGTTTATATTATAAAGGTTGATGATTAACAGCAGGGTACCGTAAGGGGTTTATATTATAAAGGTTGAGTTGATTAACGGCAGGGTACCATAAGGGGTTTATATTATAAAGGTTGAGGTGATTAGCGGCAGGGTACCGTAAGGGGTTTATATTATAAAGGTTGAGGTGATTAACGGCAGGGTACCATAAGGGGTTTATATTATAAAGGTTGATGATTAACGGCAGGGTACCGTAAGGGGTTTATATTATAAAGGTTGAGGTGATTACCGGCAGGGTACCGTAAGGGGTTTATATTATAAAGGTTGAGGTGATTAACGGCAGGGTACCGTAAGGGGTTTATATTATAAAGGTTGATGATTAACAGCAGGGTACCGTAAGGGGTTTATATTATAAAGGTTGAGTTGATTAACGGCAGGGTACCATAAGGGGTTTATATTATAAAGGTTGAGGTGATTAGCGGCAGGGTACCGTAAGGGGTTTATATTATAAAGGTTGAGGTGATTAACGGCAGGGTACCATAAGGGGTTTATATTATAAAGGTTGAGATGATTAGCGGCAGGGTACCGTAAGGGGTTTATATTATAAAGGTTGAGATGATTAGCGGCAGGGTACCGTAAGGGGTTTATATTATAAAGGTTGAGATGATTAACGGCAGGGTACCGTAAGGGGTTTATATTATAAAGGTTGATGATTAACGGCAGGGTACCGTAAGGGGTTTATATTATAAAGGTTGAGTTGATTAACGGCAGGGTACCGTAAGGGGTTTATATTATAAAGGTTGAGATGATTAGCGGCAGGGTACCGTAAGGGGTTTATATTATAAAGGTTGATGATTAACGGCAGGGTACCGTAAGGGGTTTATATTATAAAGGTTGAGGTGATTAACGGCAGGGTACCGTAAGGGGTTTATATTATAAAGGTTGAGATGATTAACGGCAGGGTACCGTAAGGGGTTTATATTATAAAGGTTGAGATGATTAGCGGCAGGGTACCGTAAGGGTACCGTAAGGGGTACCGTAAGGGTACCGTAAGGGGTTTATATTATAAAGGTTGAGATGACTAACGGCAGGGTACCGTAAGGGGTTTATATTATAAAGGTTGAGATGATGAACGGCAGGGTACCGTAAGGGGTACCGTAAGGGTACCGTAAGGGGTTTATATTATAAAGGTTGAGATGACTAACGGCAGGGTACCGTAAGGGGTTTATATTATAAAGGTTGAGATGATTAGCGGCAGGGTACCGTAAGGGGTTTATATTCTGATAGGTCTACTCATTGTAGTGTTTGTTCAGGCCTCATTCACACGTACCAAACACCAATCAAGCAAATGTTTGGTCGTTTGATTGCTGATTGCTGGTGGTGTTCTGCCCCTCCCCCCTCATTAAACAAAAATGTTTGGTCAAACCATGTGACTCCCATTGGAAAAGCATTGTGGTGGCCCAAAAAACCAAAAAGACGACCAAACATTTGCTTGATTGGTGTTTGGTATGTGTGAATGAGACCTCAGTAATATATCGGTAGAGTCATTTGTTCCAGTATCCCCCGTCCCTCCAGCTCCTGATTAAACACCAATCTTATCCAATCAGGAGAGAGATAACTCACACAGGATAAACACCAACCTTATCCAATCAGGAGAGAGATAACTCACAGGATAAACACCAACCTTATCCAATCAGGAGAGAGATAACTCACACAGGATGAACACCAACCTTATCCAATCAGGAGAGAGATAACTCACACAGGATAAACACCAACCTTATCCAATCAGGAGAGAGATAACTCACACAGGATAAACACCAACCTTATCCAATCAGGAGAGAG
Source organism: Electrona antarctica (assembly GCF_951216825.1). NCBI lineage: Eukaryota > Metazoa > Chordata > Actinopteri > Myctophiformes > Myctophidae > Electrona > Electrona antarctica. The sequence goes on from NC_136792.1 coordinate 387,407, forward strand.
ATAACTCACACAGGATAAACACCAACCTTATCCAATCAGGAGAGAGATAACTCACACAGGATAAACACCAACCTTATCCAATCAGGAGAGAGATAACTCACACAGGATAAACACCAACCTTATCCAATCAGGAGAGAGATAACTCACACAGGATAAACACCAACCTTATCCAATCAGGAGAGAGATAACTCACACAGGATAAACACCAACCTTATCCAATCAGGAGAGAGATAACTCACACAGGATAAACACCAACCTTATCCAATCAGGAGAGAGATAACTCACAGGATAAACACCAACCTTATCCAATCAGGAGAGAGATAACTCACACAGGATAAACACCAACCTTATCCAATCAGGAGAGAGATAACTCACACAGGATAAACACCAACCTTATCCAATCAGGAGAGAGATAACTCACACAGGATAAACACCAACCTTATCCAATCAGGAGAGAGATAACTCACACAGGATAAACACCAACCTTATCCAATCAGGAGAGAGATAACTCACACAGGATAAACACCAACCTTATCCAATCAGGAGAGAGATAACTCACACAGGATAAACACCAACCTTATCCAATCAGGAGAGAGATAACTCACACAGGATAAACACCAACCTTATCCAATCAGGAGAGAGATAACTCACACAGGATAAACACCAACCTTATCCAATCAGGAGAGAGATAACTCACAGGATAAACACCAACCTTATCCAATCAGGAGAGAGATAACTCACACAGGATAAACACCAACCTTATCCAATCAGGAGAGAGATAACTCACACAGGATAAACACCAACCTTATCCAATCAGGAGAGAGATAACTCACACAGGATAAACACCAACCTTATCCAATCAGGAGAGAGATAACTCACACAGGATAAACACCAACCTTATCCAATCAGGAGAGAGATAACTCACACAGGATAAACACCAACCTTATCCAATCAGGAGAGAGATAACTCACACAGGATAAACAAGTGAATTTGGAACTGATGACATGAAAAGACAAAGCTAGGCACAGGAATATGCTTTGAAATATTTAAGCTGATGAACGGTTATACTTTCTCCTGATTGGCTGAAGATTGGCCACCCACGTGAAATAGTATTTTCTGTTTATTAATCGGGCTAGAGAGAGGCAGAACCCCCTGGTACTGTACACACCGTATAATGATTTGTATCACAGAATACAGGGGTTTACGTACAGTACCAGGGGTTTACGTACAGTACCAGGGGTTTACTGTACAGTAGGGGTTTCTGTACAGTACCAGGGGTTTACTGTACAGTAGGGGTTTCTGTACAGTACCAGGGGTTTACGTACAGTACCAGGGGTTTACGTACAGTACCAGGGGTTTACTGTACAGTAGGGGTTTCTGTACAGTACCAGGGGGTTCTGTACAGTACCAGGGGGTTCTGTACAGTACCAGGGGTTTACGTACAGTACCAGGGGTTTACTGTACAGTAGGGGTTTCTGTACAGTACCAGGGGTTTCTGTACAGTACCAGGGGTTTACGTACAGTACCAGGGGTTTACTGTACAGTAGGGGTTTCTGTACAGTACCAGGGGTTTACGTACAGTAGGGGTTTCTGTACAGTACCAGGGGTTTACGTACAGTACCAGGGGTTTATGTACAGTACCAGGGGGTTCTGTACAGTACCAGGGGTTTACGTACAGTAGGGGTTTCTGTACAGTACCAGGGGGTTCTGTACAGTACCAGGGGTTTACTGTACAGTAGGGGTTTCTGTACAGTACCAGGGGGTTCTGTACAGTACCAGGGGTTACTGTACAGTAACCCCTGGTTTACTGTACAGGTTTACTGTACAGCTTTAACCTTTTAACAGAAATCTCTACCCTACTGTCACACCCCTGTCTCAGGTGAGGGTAGTATGTGACCCAATAAACATCAGAGATGGCGAGGCAACACAGTTGGGCAGAGTTTTAACAAGGTTTATTTTCCCCAGGTGCATATAAGTGACATAGCCAAATACAGAGGAGACCAAAATATCTGTAATAGAAAATAAAATGTATTCAAACACAAGTGCATATTATATACATAAATGAAATCAATATAAAGTAATCAATCATCAAATCAACCACTATTGTATTATGAGTATTATAAATCAGGCCTTTTAATATAAAGCAAATCAAACACCATTATAATAAATCAACAGATCTGGATCCAAAAATGCATTTCAACCATAGTTATAAAAATGAATCAAAACATCACCTCCTCAGAGACTGACACCTTCTTGTCTAACACCAGCAGACAGCAGACTGACTGGAATGCCAATTCTCTGCAGCTATATACCCCCCATGGCCCCTCCAACCAGACAGGACCAATTGATATGGGTTAACATGATCCACAACATGTCAAGTCTGCTTAGGTTTGGCACAAAACACATTTTCATACATTAATTTAAGCTTGTAGATATTTTCTTTCTTAAGTCTATAGTTTTCTAAGGTCTTCTTTTTAGAGTCCTCTGACAAATAATCCTCCCTATCCACAGACAGGAGTTGGTTTGGCCCAATTAGTGCTCAGCTGTGCTTCCACCTATTTAAAGCCACAGAACTCATTGCACAGGTTTGATGGCCGAACAGAGACATACAGAGAGCTGATGGGGATGTGTTTGTCCATACCTACCTAACCAGAACAGAGACATACAGAGAGCTGATGGGGATGTGTTTGTCCATACCCTACCTAACCAGAACAGAGACATACAGAGAGCTGATGGGGATCTGTTTGTCCATACCCTACCTAACCAGAACAGAGACATACAGAGAGCTGATGGGGATGTGTTTGTCCATACCCTACCTAACCAGAACAGAGACATACAGAGAGCTGATGGGGATGTGTTTGTCCATACCCTACCTAACCAGAACAGAGACATACAGAGAGCTGATGGGGATGTGTTTGTCCATACCCTACCTAACCAGAACAGAGACATACAGAGAGCTGATGGGGATGTGTTTGTCCATACCCTACCTAACCAGAACAGAGACATACAGAGAGCTGATGGGGATCTGTTTGTCCATACCCTACCTAACCAGAACAGAGACATACAGAGAGCTGATGGGGATGTGTTTGTCCATACCCTACCTAACCAGAACAGAGACATACAGAGAGCTGATGGGGATGTGTTTGTCCATACCCTACCTAACCAGAACAGAGACATACAGAGAGCTGATGGGGATGTGTTTGTCCATACCCTACCTAACCAGAACAGAGACATACAGAGAGCTGATGGGGATGTGTTTGTCCATACCCTACCTAACCAGAACAGAGACATACAGAGAGCTGATGGGGATGTGTTTGTCCATACCCTACCTAACCAGAACAGAGACATACAGAGAGCTGATGGGGATCTGTTTGTCCATACCCTACCTAACCAGAACAGAGACATACAGAGAGCTGATGGGGATATGTTTGTCCATACCCTACCTAACCAGAACAGAGACATACAGAGAGCTGATGGGGATCTGTTTGTCCATACCCTACCTAACCAGAACAGAGACATACAGAGAGCTGATGGGGATCTGTTTGTCCATACCCTACCTAACCAGAACAGAGACATACAGAGAGCTGATGGGGATGTGTTTGTCCATACCCTACCTAACCAGAACAGAGACATACAGAGAGCTGATGGGGATGTGTTTGTCCATACCCTACCTAACCAGAACAGAGACATACAGAGAGCTGATGGGGATCTGTTTGTCCATACCCTACCTAACCAGAACAGAGACATACAGAGAGCTGATGGGGATGTGTTTGTCCATACCCTACCTAACCAGAACAGAGACATACAGAGAGCTGATGGGGATGTGTTTGTCCATACCCTACCTAACCAGAACAGAGACATACAGAGAGCTGATGGGGATGTGTTTGTCCATACCCTACCTAACCAGAACAGAGACATACAGAGAGCTGATGGGGATGTGTTTGTCCATACCCTACCTAACCAGAACAGAGACATACAGAGAGCTGATGGGGATGTGTTTGTCCATACCCTACCTAACCAGAACAGAGACATACAGAGAGCTGATGGGGATTTGTTTGTCCATACCCTACCTAACCAGTGCGCGCTACTGACATGTAATGAGCAAAACATGAACAGTGACAGGGTGGGGTCACACCTACATTTAACTTTTGGTTCTCAAAGGACAATGCCACAATGGTAAATGGTGAATTTATATAGCGCCGCTTTACATCCGCTTTACACCCATTCACACACTGATTGCGGCGGAAGCCATGCAAGGTACCAACCAGCACATCGGGAGCAATTTGGTCTTGCCCAAGGACACTTCGACATGTAGACAGGAGGAGCCGGGATTCGAACCGTCGACCATCATTGGAACTGGATCATTGGATCATTGGACGACCTGCTCTACCTCCTGAGCCACAGTCGCCCCACAATGAAGGTCAAGGTCAAAATTACAGTCACACTCGTGTTTGTCTCAGGAATCTGGAGTCTGGACATTGACGAAGGCATGTATGTATAGGCTGCATGCTTTTATTATTCATTATCAGTAGCTTGATTAATAGTAAAATGTGTAAATAAATTACAACACAATGGAAAAGTGTAATGCTTTATTGGGTCGTCCACTCACAGTTAACAGGCTTGTTGTTGTGCTTGAAATGTACTGTAATTCTGCAAACTGTTAATATTTCAATCAATCAATCAAAAAGCATGACAAGCTGTCGGAAGTCAAACAGACACCAGACACAAATAAGTAAACTGTAGTTTAGGCAGGCAAAGAAAGAAAGAAAGAAAGAAGGAAAGAAAGAAAGAAAGCCGTGCTGCCCTACATTATCCCATTTTGGGGCGGGAACCCCTTTTGGTGTTAGCATTATGTTATGCTTTAGCTATTGAAAAATAGCAGATCTACAAGCTCATAGCGCGCCACCGAGTGGCGCGCTACGAGCTTGTAGGTCTGCTATTTTTTAAAAATCGAAGAACGACTGACATAGAAACATAGCTTTTTCAGAAAACTGTCAGGATGTAGAAGACATTTTTAGAATCTGATCTCAGGTCAAAATGGGTTAAACCACTGGTGGTGGTGGTGGTGGTGGAGGACGATAAAGTCGCCGTCCTCCACGCTGTGGTGGTGGAGGACGATAAAGTCGCCGTCCTCCACGCTCCAATGTGGTGGTGGTGGTGGAGGACGATAAAGTCGCCGTCCTCCACGCTCCAATGTGGTGGTGGTGGTGGAGGACGATAAAGTCGCCGTCCGCCACGCTCCGGTGATCATAAGTGCAAGGTTACTTAACGAGCAAGCTGCCCCGGCCATCTCCTCAAAACTACTCAGCTGTAAATGATGACTCAAACGCAGGCCAACTGTTATCATAGTTTAAATGATGACTCAAACGCAGGCCAACTGTTATCATAGTTTATGAATGAATGACACATTTGGCTTTTACTCCAACCACATCCATTCATTGAAAGAGGCTTAACGTCTGGCTCAAACCTCCACGGTTGATCAAATTATTTAAAAACCAATATTCTACTGAGACTAACTATTGAACCAGTGTTGATTTTGTCGACTAAAACTAAGGCGAAAAATGTTCGTCGACTACGTTTTTTCACTGAGGGAAACTGAATGAAAACTAAGCTATGATGACTAAAACTAAGACTAAATATACTGACAATTTCGTCAACACATAAAAACTAGACTAAAATGTTAGGAAGGGACTAGTGGACAAGAGATCCAGTATAAGTCATTTTACACTTGGTTGCATTGCTTACTTCCATGAGAGGTGGAGAGGTGGTGGAGTTAGTTGCTTTAGCAGACATTTTGAGGGTCCAATGGAGTTAAGAGGTTTTGTCCAAATCACTTTTTTACTTACTTTCCATTGGTTCAATATTTTCGAAACAACACACAGACGTAAAGGGTGTTCAATAGCACTGATTTATGAAACAACACACAGACGTAAAGGGTGTTCAATAGCACTGATTTATGAAACAACACACAGACGTAAAGGGTGTTCAATAGCACTGATTTATGCCAAAATATAAGTATAAGTACATTTGTTTTAACAATGCCAGATGAATGGGCTTTATATGACAATACAATGAGAGCAAGCCCAGAAATGTGTGAACGTTGAAAATAAGTTGAAAAGAGTTGGTGAAATTTGTTTTGGTGCATAGTTGTGGGGGGGGGGGGTTGAATGCTCTTACCACAAAAAGTACAGCTAAAGGGTTTTCTTCTGTGTGGGTCTGAGGTGTGTGACCTCCGGGCTATGGTCGATGCCTACACCCCTGCCCGACCACTTCGGTCTGCCACCTCGGGGCGACTGATTGCCTCGTCACTCAAGGGTCCTTCTGGCCGATCCACACGGTCACGACTCTTTTCTGTTCTGGCCCCACAGTGGTGGAATGAACTTCCCACTGATGTTAGGACAGCAGAGTCACTGCCCATATTTCGCCGCAGGTTGAAAACCCACCTCTTCAGGAAACACTACCCTTCCTCTCTGCCTGACCTACTTGTTGTTAACTAGTTGTACGAACGCTTGTTTTCTATTGTTGTATTGTTTATTGGATCTTGTTTAGTCGATACACTTAATTGTTTTAGCTCATGCTCATTTGATTTAGCTATTTTGTCTCATCTGTTTAAGGAAATAGGTAGCTGATATATTGCACTTTTACCTTAGCGCTAGGTATACTCTTGGTTGCTTGTTTTTTGCAGAAAATGCACTAAAGACTTCTGGTGATTAGTAGTTTTTGTTCCCTACCTATGTTGAATACACTTATTGTAAGTCGCTTTGGATAAAAGCGTCTGCTAAATGACTGTAATGTAATGTAATGTAATGTAATGTAATGACCATAGCATCCGCTGTGTACTGTACTGTGCATTATACTTGGAACATTATTCACATTATACACAAATAATTGCAAGTACATGAACACAAGCGTTGATAATTATTTACATATACCATTACCCAAGACATCGTTATCTGCATCTGTCCTTGAAAAAAATAATGAATATGCATACATATACATATACGTAAACATACTACAAATGTTCATGCAAGGCCAGTTTCTTTTTTGTATGCCACACTTCAGACACAAAGGTAATTCTAAGCGCATCACATAAGCCATGAAATGATAAGGCCGTTTTGAAAGCAAGAAGTAATGAAAATGAATTTAAATAGAACACTCTGTACAAATACATACAAATAAGTTAAACCCAGTAAATTCCCTTCCAGGAACAATGTGCCCCCAAAAAGTGCACTTGAGTTCTTTATGCCTAATTCTGTCCAAACAGCTCTATAAATGAAAGGGTTTTCTTCCTTTCTAACATACTGTATTTGAGAGAGGCCACGGAGTGCTGGTTCACAAGTCTCCAGATTCATTACTTTCTAATTTGGTAACCCACACAGCACACACCTGCTTCTAATTAACACCATGGACTGAATCTGGGCTTTCTATGCATGCGTGTGCCGTGTGCTCGTACCACCAGTTCCTGCAATCACCCCGGGATATTTTAACGACTCTGATGGGACGCGCGCGTGATGTATTCGCTGGTGTCTTTTTTTAAGCCTACAGCAGTTTTAGTTTTAAGTTTTGTGAGCATAGAGAGAGAGAGGGGGTTGAAAGTTCTGTCACGTATAAATACTAGAATTTCGCGGGCCTTCGGCCCGCTCATCCTAGCGCCATGCGATACGCAAATGGGAAGAAGGCAATGGCAAGCCATGATGTTTTCATTTATGCATTTGCTTGGAAAGCGCAAAGTTGCCAAGCTGGCTGAGTGGCCTTGTTTGTTTTTGTGTATTTGCGTATGAAAGCGAGCATGGCAAGGCACAGGACAGTGTTGTGTTCTTATTTTTTATTATTATTATTATTACATAATATTCTGATGTACTGTACTGTACTCTGTACTGTTGATATTATAGTTGTTATTAGTGTTGTGTTCTTATTTTGTATTATTATTATTAGCGTTTTGTGGCGTGTGTGTGTGTGCGTGCCATTTCAGCTGCATCGCGAGGCGATCCAAAATTCCTCCACAGCGCACGCACACACACACCCACACACACACACGTGCGTTGTACGCAGCTGTTTTGTGTTGCAGCGCGTTGTTGGCGCGCGAGCGCGCGTGTGTGTGTGTGTGTTGTTGTTCTTATCCATATATGCGCCTCGGTTCGTCCCGTTTGTACCACGCCAGGTGTCGACGCGGTCGTTCGCGCAATTGTCGTGTTTGCATTATTTTAACTGTATGTAATCGCGGCGCTCTCCATCCAAGTTAGAATCAGTGTGTGGGCTTTGAGCAATGGGAGAGGGAATGTAGTGTTGCCAGGTCCTTTGCCAGGTACGTGTATTGTAAGCGAGTGGTAGTGTGTGTAAGTAGCGTGTTGAATGGCATTTTTTCTGTGCTTGTTTTCATAGACGTGGCAACAAATTAGCAACAGTAGCCAATGGGGAAAAAAGGATGCAGTGTTGCCAGGTCCGCGAGTTTTAAGCGTGTTGTAGTGAGTGTGAGGAGCCTGTTGTTTTCTGGGCTTGTTTGCATAGACCTGGCAACAGTGTTCCGTGGCCCGTGTGTGAGTGTGTGCGTGCGGGGGTGTCGGTGCTTGTGGCGTGTTTGTGTTTATTATTGATATTGATATTGTTTGTGAGTCTGGACGGGAGCCGGCTTTAGTGGCAGTGCAATGACAATTTGTACGCGGGTGGTGTTGAGTGTGGGCGTGCGGCGCGACATGAGGAGATAGGCATGGATCGACGCGGAGGGTAAGTCTGTGACGTCTTAGTGTGTTGTTGCAGTGTATGTTGCAGCGTGTCAGTGACGTAGTAGCTGGTGACTTTGGGTCCTTTTTCCTGGGTTGGGTACACCTTTTCAAATGTATAATAGATAATGTGGAATGTAACACGTCATTCCTTTAAACATTGCATTATGGCGATGGTATGTTGACTTCTTTAGTCATGTGATAATGGCATACTGATTCCTGTTCCTATTATGTTTTAGCAACCTGGGAACCCATCGGCAAAACAAAAGAAAAAACACCCTCCCCAGCTGCTTGCTTGCTCATGGCTGTCCGTCGATTTCGGGTTTAACATTTTTATTGGTTTTTAAAAAAAATCACGTACAGTTACATACTTTACAAACCTTTACAAAAGACATACTTTACCAAACTGACAGGCAGACAAAACAAAAAAACAAATAAACATTGGGACGGGGGGTTCCTCCAGTTCATCTACGCCATCATACGCCATAATCCACACCATACCGTAAGGAGCAAAACAAAAAGAAAAGCAAGCAAAAAGGAAAGCAAACCGAGACATGCCTCAAGCCCATTCACATGTAGACAACTAGACATACATTTTTTTTTTTTTTTTTTTTTTCCTATCCTAGGTCTGTCCAATGGGGCATTGAGCCTTTAGAAGGATCCGAGAAATTTCAGCAGGAAAATAATCTAATAATGGGGCCCACACCCCCTGAAAGGAAGAGTCGTTGCCTCTATGCATTGCATGGGGTAGCACACCGAAGATCTCTCTATACCACATTTGTACAGTTGGAGGCTATCCTGTCCGTCAATTTCAATGGATATTGGAGTTGCAACGAGTACCCTCTGCATAGCATGTTAATAAAGGTTGACGTAGCACCCGTCTACTTTTCCATGGACCCCATGTGCAGTGCTCGTGGAATCTGGGGCATGTTTACCGATGTTGACACTGACATGACTGCTATCTGTTGCTAAAGGACGACATCATGTCAGAGGCATCAGTTAGTAGGAGGGGCATGTTTACATATCACTGACATGTCTGCTATCTGTTGCTAAAGGACGTCTTCATGTCAGAGGCGTCAGTTAGTAGGTGTTTACATATCACTGACATGTCTGCTATCTGCTGCTAAAGGACGTCGTCATGTCAGAGGCATCAGTTAGTAGGTGTTTACATATCACTGACATGTCTGTTATCTGCTGCTAAAGGACGTCATCATGTCAGAGGCATCAGTTAGTAGGTGTTTACATATCACTGACATGTCTGTTATCTGCTGCTAAAGGACGTCATCATGTCAGAGGCATCAGTTAGTAGGAGGGGCATGTTTACATATCACTGACATGTCTGTTATCTGCTGCTAAAGGACGTCATCATGTCAGAGGCATCAGTTAGTAGGTGTTTACATATCACTGACATGTCTGATAGGCTGCTGCTAGATGATATCTCACATGGGACGATTATTGTGTTACTTTTATTCTGACAGTTCCCCCCTAGCACACTTACTCATTTATAGAGGGTATGCTATATGTGCATGCATACAGTGATTTGCCACATCGCGTGGCAAATCGAGCGGCAAAGTGAGTTTAACGTTGTTTAACGTGGTTTAATGCATGGGTTCCCAACCACTGGTACTGGTACCACTAGTGGTACCTACTTTAGCCCCTCTCTGCTGGTACTGGTACCACTAGTGGTACCTACTTTAGCCCCTCTCTGCTGGTACTCTGAGGTAGTTCTTCTGACCAAGCAATTGGTTGAAATAGGCTCTCCAGCCGTGCTGAAAGGAGCATGACAGCACACCTGGCCGTTAATAGAGGATTTTGAGAACGGATTAATCACATTCGAAATATTATCAGTTGTGCGTCAGAGCAGCAGCAAAATTGAAGCTTCATTAGCATGAGAAAACATGCGTTTACGTCGCCAAAGCAAGTGTCAAAATATGTCAATTCAAAGGAGCTTTATTAGCATGAGAAAAGCACTTGCCAAAGCAAGTGCCAAAATATAATAAAACAAAGTCAAAGTCATACTCCTAATATTACTCAACTCGTAAGTACTCAACTCGTAATGTTCTATTTAATATTAATACATTGCTGAATTAAAGGAGAATTTATACTAAAAGGCTTTCTTACCTTTCTTTGTAGTTGATAGCCTTATTGGCTATTTCCCCTACCATAAGCCCTCAATGAACTGCATTGAATTGAATGGGAATTGAATGGGGCTATGGGGTGTTGTGCTAATTCGCTTATTTCCAACGCTCAAAATTATTATTTGTTTGTATATATCCTCTCTTCTTAATGTAAATAATATCCCAAGCGGCACACTTTACTATTATTTCGATGGAAATAAGCAAATTAGCACCCCATAGCCCCATTCAATTCCCATTCAATGCAATTCATTGAGGGCTTATGGTAGGGGAAATAGCCAATAAGGAGTTTTTGCACAAAAAAACACCTGGACCTCTTTGGTGTTGACGTAACGACTACAAAGAAAGGTAAAAAAGCCTTCTAGCATGGAATTCTCCTTTAAGAGGTACTGTATACATTTCCCCCCCCAAAAAAACGTGTATAAACCTGCAAATGTGGGTGTAGACTGATGATTGATTGTTTGTTTATTTCCGTGTCCTGCACACACTGTGCCCACAACCCTCATGGGTTTATAAGACTCCATTTCACAATTGCATTTAGACAGACTGAACCAAACCTTAAACAACGGCGTCGGAGCCTCTCCTGGCCGAGTTTCCCATTCTGAGTCTAGGACAAATAAAGAGGATAAGGCACGGAGGTGCGGCCCGGTCTCCTGTGGGAGGTTTGCACATGCTCAGTGTAAACAGGAACTGCGATGATGGAGTGTTCCAGCAGAGGTGCTATAGATAGAAAGCTCATAACTTGTGATGTAAATAATGAGATCCAGAACAGTTGAGAATTAAACAGCCCTTCACCCTTCCCTTTTCAAATGTTTTATATCATCCACAGCACTTGAATGAACAGTATCCATGTTCCTTTGTCATTTCACAAAAATAAAAGTTTGACACATGTACTAAAAGAACATGGAAAATCCACAAAAGAACATGTACAAAAACATTAACATTTAGTAAATGTACTTGTCCTTTATCTTTCAGTCTGTTATACACAAAGAAAATCCACAGTTATGAAATTGATATACTTTTTAAAATAAAAACAAAATCAACTTTGTACTATTCTCTTTTTTTTTTATATCCTTTTTATTATTTCAGTTCAGGGTCAGCCACTCTGCTGGAACACTCCATCATCGCAGTTCCTGTTTACACTGCACATGTGCAAACCTCCCGCAGGAGCCCTGGCCGCACCTCCGTGCACATTCCTCTTTAATGTTCCTAGTTCTGAGTACAGCACTGCTCTGCACCCTGTGACACAGAAGGAAGGGGTATGTGTGTGAGTCACACACATGACATGACAGTCAGTCACACAGTGTGACTGACTGTCATGTCATGTGCGCTGCAGCTGCTGCTGAATCAGCTGCACAGTGGCGCTGATACATGCTGTAGTGGCATGGAGGGAAACAATGGTTTGACAGGACAAAGAGATTTAACCCATTTTGGACTGAGGTCGATAAAAAAAAGGCTTCTAAATCCTAACATTTTTCTGAAAAAACAATGTTTCTGTGTCAGTGGTGCTCAACCTTTTTCATGTGAAGGACCCCCAGAATTATCTCTATTGGGGCCCACGGACCCCCATCTCAAAATATGTAGTTCCAGGGACCCGACCCCCCCCCCCCCCCCCCCCAGAAGCCAATATTTTAATTAAAAATGTTCGCTCTGAAATATATATTCAAAGATTTTTGCCACATTTTCACGGTTTAAAAAAAATAGCAGACCTACAAGCTCGTAGCGCGCCACGAGCTTGTAGATCTGCTATTTTTCAATAGCTAAAGCATAACGTAATGCTTAAAACACCAAAGGGGGTTCCCACCCAAAATGGGTTAAAGCACCTGCCTTCACAGTCCAGTCCAGGACAGAGCCTCTACGTGTCCACCACCAAACCACCAGGGACGACATGCTATCGTCTGTCTGGTTCACACCTATATGCAGGTCACAGCTGGCCATGAGGAGGGCCAGCCACATTCTGCCTCTCTGATGGGAAAAAGGTGTCATGCCAGCCACTTCCACTACATGGTGGCACTGCCTATTGCCACAGATGTGAGGACGAATGCTGAGCCAGGCTGCATAGCAGGTTACCTGGATGTTTCAGTTGAGTATTTAAGCCACCAGACACTACGTGGCCTGCTAAAACATCCTGCTATGTTTGCTCCGGGTCATCTCAGGGATTATGTGTGAGTGGAGGTTGATTTGAGTTTGACTGCAGAACATGGCTGGTTTTGTGGCTGTCTACCCAAGAGTACTTAGCTCTAGCGGGGCGACTGTGGCTCAGGAGGTAGAGCAGGTCGTCCAATGATCCATGGGTCGGCGGTTCGAATCCCGGCTCCTCCTGTCTACATGTCGAAGTGTCCTTGGGCAAGACACTGAACCCCAAATTGCTCCCGATGTGCTGGTTGGTACCTTGCATGGCTTCCGCCGCAATCGGTGTATGAATGGGTGAATGTAATGCACAATCTGTGTAAAGCGCCTTGGATAAAGGCGCTATATAAATGCACCATTTACCATTTAGCATAGGCTGCACCAATTGCACTAAATTGTGTATTGTTTTCTTGGATTTAATGGGGGGAGAAAATATTTTAAAATAATATAATACAAATAATAAAAAGTAATCCCATCTCTGCTGTCGGGAAGAAATCACCTAACTCCAAAATGTTAATTTTCTTCAGAAAACCTTATATATTTTTAAATAAAGCAATTCTGCCTCAGCAAAGTTGGTATTGTGACTTTATATATTGTCAATTACTTGCATAAGAGGGGCAGAGGTGGTGGAGTTATAGCTGCTTTAGCAGACAGTTTGAGGGTCCAATGGAGTTAAGAGGTTTTGTACGAATAGTTTTTTACTACTTTTATTCGTTAAATATTTCTTTAACCAACCCACAGACGTAAAAGGTGAAAAGAAAATCTAAAACCTCAAAAATGGACTTAGGTGGTTTCCTCCAGACAGCAACGAGAGTCTCAATGCAGCATCAATTCAGTCTCGGTTGTAGTTCTAGACTAGCCTATTTAGACCTGAGTTAAAAACATTCACTTTGAAAGAATATATATTCAAAGATTTGCGCCACATTTTTACGATTTTTCCAAAATAGCAGACCTACAAGCTTGTAAGCTTGTAGATCTGCTATTTTTCAAAAGCTAAATTATAAGATAATGTTTAAAACACCAAAAGTGGTTCCCACCCAAAATGGGCTAGAACAAAAAAAACATTGCATGTTTGCACCTGGGACGTATCCTCAGTGATGTGTATCAAGGTCATCAGGGTTTCACCTGGGACGTATCCTCAGTGATGTGTATCAAGGTCATCAGGGTTTCACCTGGGACGTATCCTCAGTGATGTGTATCAAGGTCATCAGGGTTTCACCTGGGACGTATCCTCAGTGATGTGTATCAAGGTCATCAGGGTTTCACCTGGGACGTATCCTCAGTGATGTGTATCAAGGTCATCAGGGTTTCACCTGGGACGTATCCTCAGTGATGTGTATCAAGGTCATCAGGGTTTCACCTGGGACGTATCCTCAGTGATGTGTATCAAGGTCATCAGGGTTTCACCTGGGACGTATCCTCAGTGATGTGTCTCAAGGTCATCAGGGTTTCACCTGGGACGTATCCTCAGTGATGTGTATCAAGGTCATCAGGGTTTCACCTGGGACGTATCCTCAGTGATGTATCTCAAGGTCATCAGTGTTTCACCTGGGACGTATCCTCAGTGATGTATCCTAAGGTCACCTGGGACGTATCCTAAGTGATGTGTCTCAAGGTCATCAGGGTTTCGGGTCTCGCAACATCATACGCCTCACTCAGGTGACCCAGCCGGGGTGATCAAGACCCGACTTCAAGTCAAGTCCCGAGGCTTTTTGGCCTTCTTCCTCAGACTGAACTGGTCTGGCGAAGCCCCTGCACTAGGAACAAAATATCCCTTCTAGATGAGTGCCAGTTGCACTCTGTAGCGTCACCCAGAGGGCAGAAGCTCAAACTCAGTATGGAGCAGTGTTGATTTCGTGACAAAAACTAAGACGAAAAATGTCGTCAACTACCTTTTTCCACTGACGAAAACTAAATAAAAACTAAGCTAAGACCTGACATAACATGTTAGGAAGGGACTAGTGGACAAGAGAATTTTTACAAGAGTAATTTTACAAGCTCACAACGCGTCGTGCTGCGACGTGTTGTGAGCTTGTAGATTATGTGTAAAAACAGGCATTACAACGGCATCAATGCCCGCCAAAATACATTTGATTCGATGGACAAAGCTTTCCTATACAGCTGTGTTGTAAAGGTCATCCAGGGATTTTTGTTGGCAGTCTACTATCTTTCCTGCTATTTTGATGACAACCCTGGCCTAATGTCCACACTAGACAGGGGTAGTAAACACAAGGTCATACTCACTCCAAACCCCTTCAAATTCCTAGTTCAATACAGACTTTGACACTTTGACAAATGCTGTTATGCTTTTATGCTTATTTTCTCCACATCTGAATGTTTTTTGGCAGATTAATCTCACGTTAGATATACGCCTGTCCTTCTATATTTGACGTTTGACGTTTGTGATGTTATCAACGCCTGTTTTCTTGACTTTCATTTACCTTACAATTTACAATTTAGGCATTTAGCAGACGCTCTTCATCCAGAGCGATTTACATTAAAGATGGAGTGCCGTGAACATGATGATAAAACATGATCATCAGGTCTTATTGTTATATAACGAGGTATAACTTTTTTTTTAAAGTGCACAGTATTTGTTAAAATCATGCTTTTATGTGGACACGCCCACCAGTTCATTAAGTATGCCTGGTTTGCCTGGTGGGTGGTGATGGGTGGTGAACTGAAGCCGCACCCACAGCTGTAGTTGTATGATAAAGGGGGAGGGGTTAGGGGAGGGGCTTATAGTGTGATGACACTATATTACTGTTTATTGCATTGGCCTGTTTGACTGTCAAGGGTTCAGCATCCAGGGAGAAACCCTAAATACAAAGTTAATACACCATTGCACATAAAAACGACTCCAGGGTGTCTAATGAAGTACTGTCACCTCATAGACACATGAAAAACTGGAACAATACAAAAATTGTGGCACTCCCTCTTTAAGCAAGAACAAAAAGCATGGCAATACATCAAACAGATAAAAAGTAGTTATCATGAAACATGCGTAAGCTAAGAACGTAACAGTGGAATATATCTATATAATGAAAACTATACATATAACTATACATACTATACTATACTATGCAACGAAACTAAACACCTATGACGGAGGGTGCCCACCTGATGACCTCAGTGAAGCTTTTACCCCTACCCCACGCAATGGCAAGTTCTGATTATCTAAGGGATTGTACTATCTAGTCCTACAAGCTCAACTACATATGTAGCCTATAAAGTGCTATGACTGCATAAAATGCAATTCTAGTGCTGTCTACGTAACATGCTATAAGTCTGTATAAAATGCTATCTAAGTCTACATAAAGTGCTATCTAAGGGGCTAGGGCAAGTGCTACGGGCCTTGATGGAGTCTGAAAAGGTGGGTATACAGACTACGGCGGGAGATTGGGAGTGAGGCTGCAGTTCTGATTGTAATGGGAAGTGCATTCCAAAGTTTTGGAGCCAGAAGCGAGAAGAGTTTGGGACATGTGGAGCGCTGTCCAGTGAAGGTCGGCCTACTTCCAGTTTACAGTATGTCTCTATTTTGGTCATTATAGGCGAACAATTAAAAAGAATAGGGCATAAGTGTAACATATACAATCAACACAGGTGAAGCTCAATTTGTCATGTGTATTCCTATATTAAAAGTGTGGTTCCCAATTATTATTCTAATAAGAGAGTCCAGCTAAACTAAAGCCATGTTGTCAGCATATTTGAATAGCTTACAATTTGCCGTGCCCCTGAGTTTAAAACAACCTCATCAGAAAATGCTAGTCCTTTGTGTACCGATTGTGAGCAGGCAGTCATTTAAAAAGTCCTTGATCCAGTGCACAAGGTCCCCCATTCACCCTTAAGTGAAGCCATTAAAGTAGTACGTGTATCTGCATCGTATTAAAAACCACGTTGACCATGGTGAGAGCAGCATCCTCAGTATACCCCTGTGTGACTTGACTACTATAGTAGGAAAACTGTAAGTTGTCTAATTGCCCTGCTGTGGATTAGGTTAAAGATGTGTGCTGCCTACTCTGCACAGGCAAAAGTCATGCAGAGCTTTGGACCCTGGCTGTTTACCAGCTGCTAAGAAATAGCAGGAGTCTACACAAGAATGCTACGAATGGCACTATGTGTAAGATGGACGGACCGCATCAGAAATGTGGACCTCTATGGGGACCTATACCAAGGGTCACGGACAAAGTCAGAGAGGGAAGGATGAGGCTGGCAGGGCACTGCGTCAGGCACCCAGAACTTGAGGCAAGTAAATTGACCCTATATGGGATCCAACCCAGGGCAAAGCCAGGAGGGGAAAGAAGCGTACCACCTATGTAGACGTGCTGCGGTGCGACAGCTTGGCTGACAACACTGAAGAGCTCAAGAACCTGATGTTGGATAGGACATTGTGGAGGGCAGCAATCCAGGAATCCCGAGTTGGTGTTGGCTATAGACCTCATTCTCGCAGCAACAACTAACTAACTAACTATGAAATAGCAAGCTGAGTCTATCATCGATGTGCAAGCTAGTCCACTAGTATAGTCTAGTCCAGTGATTTTCTCATTGGCTGACGTCGCTGTGCTAGTCCAATTGGCTTTTCTCATTGGCTAAACTGTGTGCGCGCTTCGCAAATATGTCCGGGTGGAAACAAATGACTCGGAACACAATAGTTCCGCCTTTGATAATTCTGGTTCCTATACCTGAACTACTGCGCTGAAACGGACCCAGGGGCAGTTATAGCGAGCGGACCCCCGCAGATAATAATAATGCAGCTGGTAATTAATTTATTTATTCAATTTGGACTTGTTTGGTATAGGCTACCGGTCTGATGAAAGCTGCTTTTCCCGTGTTATAGGCACAGTACAGGTGCCGTGAAACATGGAATATTAAAACAGACGGATGTAACACACCTTCAGAGCAGAACACGTCCACATAGAGGCGATCGGGTGCCGGGGAACATCTGTGAGAGGAAGGTGCCAGACCCAAATCGCTCTGATGGCTGAACTGTGGGGTTTCTGGGGGTGACAGCACAGATGTTGTTTGTTGCTCTTATCTTTGGAGTCTGTGATGGCAAAAAATCTTCCATAAAACGCTTTTAACACATTTCGGGCGGGAATCCCTTTTGGTGTTTTAAGCGTTACGTTATACTTTAGCTATTGAAAAATAGCAGATCTACAAGCTCATAGCGCGCCACCGAGTGGCGCGCTACAAGCTTGTAGGTCTGCTATTTTTGAAAAGTCGTGAAAATGTGGCGCAAATCTTTGAATGTATATTCTTTCAGCGCGAACGTTTTGAACTCAAATCTTTACTTCTGGGGAGGTCCCTGGAACAACATATTTTGAGATGGGGGTCGGAGGCCAAATACATATGATTCTATGTCTTGACATGAAATAGTTTGAGAACCACTGACATAGAAACATAGGTTTTTCAGAAAACGGTCAGGATTTAGAAGACATTTTGTAGAATCGGTCTCGGTCGAAATGGGTTAAGATCCTCCACAAAGGACAGAATGTCCAGTAAACTATATCAGGGGTTCTCAACGTTTTTGGCCGGGGACCCCCGGAAATGCTTTGGCAATGTCTCGGGACCCCCGCCCCTCCCCCCTCCCAATATAAATTGACTGCTACAATAACCTTAAACCATTTTGGGCGGGAACCCCTTTTGGTGTTTTAAGCATTGTTATAATTTAGCTATTGAAAAATAGCAGATCACCGAGTGGCGCGCTACGAGCTTGTAGGTCTGCTATTTTTGAAAAATCGTGAAAATATATATATATATTTTTTATTTTTTATTTTTTTAATAATTTGGGGACCCCCTAAAATAATTTGGCGACCCCCCGAGGGGTCGCGACCCACGGGTTGAGAACCCCTGAACTATATCAATGTTGTCTTCTGGGCGTTCTAGCCTCCTTTGTGCCGAGCGCCCTCTCACACTTAATGTCTCTATATCTGAGATCCTTTCTTTCTTCTTAATGTCTCTATATCTGAGCTCCTTTCTTTCTTCTTAATGTCTCTATATCTGAGATCCTTTCTTTCTTCTTAATGTCTCTATATCTGAGCTCCTTTCTTTATTCTTAATGTCTCTATATCTGAGCTCCTTTCTTTATTCTTAATGTCTCTATATCTGAGCTCCTTTCTTTATTCTTAATGTCTCTATATCTGAGCTCCTTTCTTTATTCTTAATGTCTCTATATCTGAGCTCCTTTCTTTATTCTTAATGTCTCTATATCTGAGCTCCTTTCTTTATTCTTAATGTCTCTATATCTGAGCTCCTTTCTTTATTCTTAATGTCTCTATATCTGAGCTCCTTTCTTTATTCTTAATGGGCCTCATGCGCCAATACGTTCCTAACTTTTCCTCTTACATTTCTTCCTAAGTGAATTCCTAAGAGAAGTCCAGTCAGATTCATGAAACGTTCTTAAGTAGGCAGAATTGTTCGTATGCATGTTCTTATGATGATGAATCCAAATCCTCGTAACTTAAAGGGGTGTGCCAGTTCATTCAAATTATCATAGGTAGACGCCCCACATATCCTAATTAGCATCCTAATTACCATAGGGAACCGCCCCACCAATCCCATATAAGGCATTGGGAATTCACTTTCCTACCTGTGTTCACCCAGGTGGGTGTCGTTTTGCATGACTCCATGGCCTTGCCTGCAGTCACACCTGTGTGTGATTGCAGCTCACAGGACCTCACACATAGAAATAAAGTTGAGTGAAGTCAAGAATACCTAAACTAAAGTCTAAATATGGTGGAACACCAGACTCCAAACATTAAAAATCAATAATACTGTGGAAGTGAACAGAAATTTTCACATTTTCAATATTTCAATATTTTAATATTTTCAATATTCATGAATGTATTTTATTATTTATCTCACAATAGTCAACTGGGGGGGGGGGGGGGGTTGTTATGTGGTGGGTATGGTGCGTTTGTTTGGGTTGGGTTGTGAACTCTAAACCAGTGGTTCTCAAACATTTTCATGTCAAGGACCCCCAAATTGACATGCATTCTGCAGACCCCCATATGAAAATATTTTCTGCTAGGGTAATGTTTTGAAGATTTATCAAAATGTTTTGAAAATAGCCGATCTACAAGCTCAAAATGGGCAGTAATGGGACGCGTTTGTGAGCTTGTATATTGGCTATTTTCAAAGTATAAAATGGGATTAAAGTGGTAAAATATTCCATATTTTGCTGTGGACTGCCTGGAACTTCCTCAAGGACCCCTTGAGGTCCTCAGACCAAACTTTGAGCATCATGCAGATGGCGCTGTTTTCCCTTTATGTTTTCAGATTGCACTTAAGAATGAAAAAGGCACCCTAAGAGTGCTCCACAGTGTGCGTAGATTCTGTTCTTACCTACGAACAAATCACAGCTAAGAAAAGATTGAGGGATCCCAAAACCTTCTTAAAAACTTCCTAAGTGGGTCTAAGAACAAATTTCCTCTTAAGAACTTCTTAAGAACGGTTGGCGCATGAGGCCCAATGTCTCTATATCTGAGCTCCTTTCTTTATTCTTAATGTCTCTATATCTGAGCTCCTTTCTTTATTCTTAATGTCTCTATATCTGAGCTCCTTTCTTTATTCTTAATGTCTCTATATCTGAGCTCCTTTCTTTATTCTTAATGTCTCTATATCTGAGCTCCTTTCTTTATTCTTAATGTCTCTATATCTGAGCTCCTTTCTTTATTCTTAATGTCTCTATATCTGAGCTCCTTTCTTTATTCTTAATGTCTCTATATCTGAGCTCCTTTCTTTATTCTTAATGTCTCTATATCTGAGCTCCTTTCTTTATTCTTAATGTCTCTATATCTGAGCTCCTTTCTTTATTCTTAATGTCTCTATATCTGAGCTCCTTTCTTTATTCTTAATGTCTCTATATCTGAGCTCCTTTCTTTATTCTTAATGTCTCTATATCTGAGCTCCTTTCTTTATTCTTAATGTCTCTATATCTGAGCTCCTTTCTTTATTCTTAATGTCTCTATATCTGAGCTCCTTTCTTTATTCTTAATGTCTCTATATCTGAGCTCCTTTCTTTATTCTTAATGTCTCTATATCTGAGCTCCTTTCTTTATTCTTAATGTCTCTATATCTGAGCTCCTTTCTTTATTCTTAATGTCTCTATATCTGAGCTCCTTTCTTTATTCTTAATGTCTCTATATCTGAGCTCCTTTCTTTATTCTTAATGTCTCTATATCTGAGCTCCTTTCTTTATTCTTAATGTCTCTATATCTGAGCTCCTTTCTTTATTCTTAATGTCTCTATATCTGAGCTCCTTTCTTTATTCTTAATGTCTCTATATCTGAGCTCCTTTCTTTATTCTTAATGTCTCTATATCTGAGCTCCTTTCTTTATTCTTAATGTCTCTATATCTGAGCTCCTTTCTTTATTCTTAATGTCTCTATATCTGAGCTCCTTTCTTTATTCTTAATGTCTCTATATCTGAGCTCCTTTCTTTATTCTTAATGTCTCTATATCTGAGCTCCTTTCTTTTTGTCTTTGTCACCCTCAGTGTCACGGCCGTGAGTTATGCCGGCTTTTTATCATTAATCCATTTAGACCTGAGGACGATTCTACAAATGTCTTCTAAATCCTGACAGTTTTCTGAAAAACCCTTATGTTTCTATGTCAGCCGTTCTCAAACATTTTCATGTCAAGGACCCCCAAAAATATATGAAATTGACCCCCGACCCCCATCTGAAAATATGGTGTCCCAGAGACCTTCCAGAAGCAAAGATTTGAGTTAAAAATGTTCGCTCTGAAAGAATATTCAAAGGTTTGCGCCACATTTTCACGATTTTTCAAAAAATAGCAGACCTACAAGTTCATAGCGCGGCACTCGGTGCCGCGCTATGAGCTTGTAGATCTGCTATTTTTCAATAGATAAACACCAAAAGGGGTTCCCGTTCAGAATGGATTAAGGCAGCGTTTCAAGTCTTCTGACAACCAAGGCTGGGAACACTGCCGCAATAACAAAAAGGTGGCATTTCACACAGGTATAATGCAGTCAACTCTGCCGTGAGGGGGTTCATGACGTGCATTTGTGGTGGTTTTATAAAATGTCAGAGGATTGTAGAAAAGTGTCTGCCATAATTAACGCATTTAGACCTGAGGACGATTCCACAAATGTCTTCTTATAAATCCTGACAGTTTTCTGAAAAAACCCATGTTTCTACGTCAGTGGTTTTCAAACATTTTCATGTCAAGGACCCCCAAAAATATATGTAATTGGCTGCCGAACCCCATCTGAAAATATGTTGTTCCAGGGAGCCCCCCCTGAAAACATTCACTCCGAAAGAATATATATTAAAAGATTTGTGCCACATTTTTACGATTTTTCAAAAATAGCAGATCTACAAGCTGTAGATCTGCTATTGTTCAATAGCTAAAGTATAACATAATGCTCAAAACACCAAAAGGGGTTCCCGTTCAGAATGGGTTAAGGCAGTCAGTCGGTTGAATGATGACAAGTTGACAAAGGCAAAACACCTCTGCCTTTGAATGAGCCATTTCCCAAATAACACCTACTTGGCAGTGTTTTCCAAACGTGTATTCCCTGGATGTGAAGTGAACATGTTGACTTTACATGTTGTTAACATGCTAGATCTGCTTAACATCTGTTAAAGTTAAGTGTAGTGGTAGTATTTGCAAACTTCATGTTCATCTGATGAAATCCATAGAGGTGAGCGTGTGAAGTGTACTGCACTGTAAATCAATAACACTCCAGGAAACCAAGGTCACCGCATGACATTATGCTCTGCTATTTCTGCAGAAAGTGCGGCTATTATGACATGCCCGGAATAGGGGCGTCAATCCAAGGTTATATAAGCCCTATTTAATATTACTACTATTACTGGTTGTTGGTCCAATTGGCGATCCGACGGATTTGACACTATAGTCATTGTACTCCCTGTGTGGTCAAATGTGAAGTCGGTGGGGCGAACGCTGCTCGAGTTACGTGGATTACAGACTAGAGACGTACACACAGAGACTTGCTGCATTTATAGATATAGATTGTGAGCTTGTATCTGCTACCCCCCCCCCCCAAAAAAAAAAACATAAAAAAATAAATAAAAAAATAAAAAAATACAAAAATAATAAAAAATAAAATAAAATAAAATAAAATAAATGAAGCGGCTTTAAATGTTCATTTGAAATTTAGAAAAAAATGTTAGACATTTTTGACAAGATAATTCACTTACTGAATTTAAAGGAAAAGTCATTGTGCTAAAGTTAAAGTAATAATAGTGACATAAAACAATCATATAGTAAATTTGAGTTTCTAAGCATCATGATTGAGTTCTTGTTATAGGTGCACTGGTCAGATAAAACCACCCCAACAAGTAGCACTTACTGTATTTAAAGGACAAGTCAGTGCTAATGTTACAGTAATAAAGAAACAATATGTGCTCCCCCATGCAGTCCCTCTACCCTCTGGTCACTCCCTCTCACAGACTCTCTCTCTCTCTTTATTGACTTCTCCTCACCTCTCCTTATCGTCTTCCCATCATTCTTGCCCAGCTTGGGCCCCCCAGAGACAACCTCCCGCCACCTCTCTCTATCTGCTCTCTCCATCTCTCCTGACTTCCATTTTCTGATCCCCTTAAGTCCCTGTACAGCCCTCTCCTGTCTGTCCCATCTCCTTATCTATCTATTGCACGCACGCACGCACGCACGCACGCATGCACGCACGCACGCACGCACGCACGCACGCACGCACGCACGCACGCACGCACGCACGCACGCACTCTACTCTTAATTATTTGTTTCTCTCTTTAGTTTCTTTCATTTCTTTCTCTGCCAGATGGACGGACGGACGACAGATGGATGACAGACAGACAGACACTCACATATACGCTCACACACACACTGCTTCTCCAACTTCAAGCTCTGATGACAATATTAATGGTGCAGCGCTCAATCTCTCTCTCTCTCTCTCTCTCTCTCTCTCTCTCTCTCTCTCTCTCTCTCTCTCTCATCAGCATCACCATGTCTTTCCGAATCCTAACAGCGTATCTTTCTCTTCTCCTGCCAGCATCTTCTTTCCCTGGTGGGGTGGGTTTAAGCAACTGTGAACCTGCGTGCGTGCGTGCGTGCGTGCGTGCGTGCGTGCGTGGTATTGTGTGGTATCGTGTCGTGTGAGTGTGTGTGTGTGCGCGTGTGCGTGTGCGCGTGGTGCCAGAAGAGCTGTGTCGGCTTCATTAAACCGTCACCTTGCGACTCCGAAGGACAGCCCTGTCACATCTCTCTTTCTCTCACTATCTTCATTCCTCTCTGTCTCTCTCCCTCTGGCTCTCGGTATCTCTCTGCCTCTGTCTGAGATCTTGCATTCCTTTTTTTCTGTGTTAAAGGAACAAATGGGTGTCCAGAGAGTTTGTTCGCTTGTGGGTGTTGATGGAAAACTGCAGCATTAAGTTTCCATTTGGCTTCAACCTCTGTTGAAGTTGCACCTGAGACGGCTGGATTTATCCACTTAGGTTGTCTAGCAGGTGGAAATGCAAGGTTGGGGACTGCCTGCTGTGGTTTCCAGGCTGTTTCCACAGTTCTAGATGGTAAATGGTGCATTCATACAGCACCTTATATCCAAGGCGCTTTAAATAGATTGTGCACTCATTCACACACCGATGGCAGAGGAAACCATGCAAGGCACCACAACCTGCACATCGGGAGCAATTATGGGTTCAGTGTCTTGCTCAAGGACACTTCCACACTTAAGGTCATTACACACTGGCGAATTAGCGACGCGAATTAAAAATTCGACACCGGAGCGAACACCGGAGCGAACAAATAAAGAGCGAAAACGGTCGCATTTTCGCACATTCGCACATTCGCCACTGATGTGGAAGCTTGCATTGACTTCAATTGGTTTTAAAAAAAGGCGAATTATTCGCACGAATAAATCGCGTCGCTAATTCGCCAGTGTGTAATGACCTTAACTCTAGGGGAGCCCGGGGTCGAACTGGCAACCTAATGGTTCCCATCCGGCAGCGCTACCCCTGAGGCACTGCCACCCCTACGAACATGGTCATCCACAGCGCCCTACGAACATGGTCATCCACAGTGTTGGACCCCTTAGCCACATGGATCCTATAGCGTCCCAATTCTTGGTCGAATATGCACAGAAACTAGACGTCAAAAATCCACACAATGCATCACCATGAGAATCCTTGTGATCTTGTAGATCAGCTATAGTAATATAGAGTGGGGGAAGGAGGGCGCGTTAGTTTATAGACCCCGGTGGGACTCATTCAACTAAGTATAGATATAGGCTTGGTTAATCTCAATCAGATGCATTTTATGTGGTGTTGCACTTTATCTTGAGCTTTCACAGAGCCAGTTTTATTGGGCATGAATTGGATTAATCTAATCTATGCTAGAGTGTCTGAATACTTGTTTTTTACGCTTGATTATTGTAACGCTCTCCGTCCCCTGCCCACTTTGACAGACTGGCATGGCTTAGGGTCGGCTTAGGGTCGGCGACAGAGTACAGCATCTTGCAATGGGTCTGGTCCACAAGATTCGATACTCCACCAAGATACCCATGTACCTGTCTAGATACTTCCTTAATGTTAACGAAGTCCACACCCACAACACCAGAGGGAGTGCAACGAACCATGTTCAACCCAGATTCGGCACAAACAAGGGACTAAATTATTTTCGCTCCTATGCCACCAAAATGTGGAACGCCCTACCAACAGTCATTAAGACATGCAAATCCCTTGACTCCTTCAAAACCGCTCTCAAAGGGCACCTACGGACGGCTGCAATTCGAAACTGGCCCCCGTAAAATCTGAATCCCCAATCTGAACTTTGCAGCTGGTGCAAAGTGTGGCTACCCTCCTCCTCACAGGCACAAACAGCTGGTGCAAAGTGTGGCTACCCTCCTCCTCACTGGCACAAACAAGCGAGCCCATAATAACTCCTGTCTTAGCTGCATGCGCTCCATTGGCTTCATATCTAATTTAGAGTTCATCTTAAGGTTTGTTTTTAAATCTTTACATGGGCTTGCTCCTCCTTATCTCGCTGAACTTGCAGCGTCCTGTCCTGTCCTGTCCTGTCCTGTCCTGTCCTGTCCTGTCCTGTCCTGTCTTGTTTTTTTCTGTCCTATGATTGTTGCACAGACTTGCTCTGCCGATGCCTTCCATGTAAAGCACTTTCAATCTTTGATTGTTGTAAATGTGCTATAAATAAAGTCTTATTTGATTTGATCAATCAAGGCCATGCCACGGACAATGCCATTGGCTGGCCGTGGAATGGTCTGTCTTAAAAGTCCCTTTTGCACTTTGAAAATGTCAACTGAGATGATGTCACTGTAACTGGCAAACAGTGTGCCATTTTAAAGTGCTCCGAGTCCCTAGTACTGTCGTCTTGTCTAAATAAAAAACAGGAAATGCCAGCTTGTGACTCTATGTGCTCAATATCCACCAGTGACAGGGAGAGTAAAGAGCCTTGTTCTAAGACGCTGACATGTTCTCCAAAGAGACTGGAGGAGGGGAGGAGAGTAAAGAGCCTTGTTCTAAGACACTGACATGTTCTCCAAAGAGACTGTGAACCAGTGACAGGGAGAGTAAAGAGCCTTGTTCTAAGATGCTGACGTGTTCTCCAAAGAGACTGTGAACAGGGAGAGTAAAGAGCCTTGTTCTAAGACACTGACATGTTCTCCAAAGAGACTGTGAACAGGGAGAGTAAAGAGCCTTGTTCTAAGACGCTGACATGTTCTCCAAAGAGACTGTGAACAGGGAGAGTAAAGAGCCTTGTTCTAAGACGCTGACATGTTCTCCAAAGAGACTGTGAACAGGGAGAGTAAAGAGCCTTGTTCTAAGACGCTGACATGTTCTCCAAAGAGACTGTGAACTACAGGGAGAGTAAAGAGCCTTGTTCTAAGACGCTGACATGTTCTCCAAAGAGACTGTGAACTACAGGGAGAGTAAAGAGCCTTGTTCTAAGACGCTGACATGTTCTCCAAAGAGACTGTGAACTACAGGGAGAGTAAAGAGCCTTGTTCTAAGACACTGACATGTTCTCCAAAGAGACTGTGAACAGGGAGAGTAAAGAGCCTTGTTCTAAGACGCTGACATGTTCTCCAAAGAGACTCTGTGAACTTTGAGAGTAAAGAGCCTTGTTCTAAGACGCTGACATGTTCTCCAAAGAGACTCTGTGAACTTTGAGAGTAAAGAGCCTTGTTCTAAGACACTGACATGTTCTCCAAAGAGCCTTGTTCTAAGACACTGACATGTTCTCCAAAGAGACTGTGAACAGGGAGAGTAAAGAGCCTTGTTCTAAGACACTGACATGTTCTCCAAAGAGACTGTGAACAGGGAGAGTAAAGAGCCTTGTTCTAAGACACTGACATGTTCTCCAAAGAGCCTTGTTCTAAGACGCTGACATGTTCTCCAAAGAGCCTTGTTCTAAGACGCTGACATGTTCTCCAAAGAGCCTTGTTCTAAGACGCTGACATGTTCTCCAAAGAGCCTTGTTCTAAGACGCTGACATGTTCTCCAAAGAGCCTTGTTCTAAGACGCTGACATGTTCTCCAAAGAGCCTTGTTCTAAGACGCTGACATGTTCTCCAAAGAGCCTTGTTCTAAGACGCTGACATGTTCTCCAAAGAGCCTTGTTCTAAGACGCTGACATGTTCTCCAAAGAGCCTTGTTCTAAGACGCTGACATGTTCTCCAAAGAGCCTTGTTCTAAGACGCTGACATGTTCTCCAAAGAGCCTTGTTCTAAGACGCTGACATGTTCTCCAAAGAGCCTTGTTCTAAGACGCTGACATGTTCTCCAAAGAGCCTTGTTCTAAGACACTGACATGTTCTCCAAAGAGCCTTGTTCTAAGACACTGACATGTTCTCCAAAGAGCCTTGTTCTAAGACACTGACATGTTCTCCAAAGAGCCTTGTTCTAAGACGCTGACATGTTCTCCAAAGAGCCTTGTTCTAAGACGCTGACATGTTCTCCAAAGAGCCTTGTTCTAAGACGCTGACATGTTCTCCAAAGAGCCTTGTTCTAAGACACTGACATGTTCTCCAAAGAGCCTTGTTCTAAGACACTGACATGTTCTCCAAAGAGCCTTGTTCTAAGACGCTGACATGTTCTCCAAAGAGCCTTGTTCTAAGACACTGACATGTTCTCCAAAGAGCCTTGTTCTAAGACGCTGACATGTTCTCCAAAGAGCCTTGTTCTAAGACGCTGACATGTTCTCCAAAGAGCCTTGTTCTAAGACACTGACATGTTCTCCAAAGAGCCTTGTTCTAAGACGCTGACATGTTCTCCAAAGAGACTGTGAACAGGGAGAGTAAAGAGCCTTGTTCTAAGACGCTGACATGTTCTCCAAAGAGACTGTGAACAGGGAGAGTAAAGAGCCTTGTTCTAAGACACTGACATGTTCTCCAAAGAGACTGTGAACAGGGAGAGTAAAGAGCCTTGTTCTAAGACGCTGACGTGTTCTCCAAAGAGACTGTGAACAGGGAGAGTAAAGAGCCTTGTTCTAAGACGCTGACATGTTCTCCAAAGAGACTGTGAACAGGGAGAGTAAAGAGCCTTGTTCTAAGACACTGACATGTTCTCCAAAGAGACTGTGAACAGGGAGAGTAAAGAGCCTTGTTCTAAGACACTGACATGTTCTCCAAAGAGACTGTGAGGGAGAGTAAAGAGCCTTGTTCTAAGACGCTGACATGTTCTCCAAAGAGACTGTGAACAGGGAGAGTAAAGAGCCTTGTTCTAAGACACTGACATGTTCTCCAAAGAGACTGTGAACAGGGAGAGTAAAGAGCCTTGTTCTAAGACACTGACATGTTCTCCAAAGAGACTGTGAACAGGGAGAGTAAAGAGCCTTGTTCTAAGACACTGACATGTTCTCCAAAGAGACTGTGAACAGGGAGAGTAAAGAGCCTTGTTCTAAGACACTGACATGTTCTCCAAAGAGACTGTGAACAGGGAGAGTAAAGAGCCTTGTTCTAAGACACTGACATGTTCTCCAAAGAGACTGTGAGGGAGAGTAAAGAGCCTTGTTCTAAGACACTGACATGTTCTCCAAAGAGACTGTGAACAGGGAGAGTAAAGAGCCTTGTTCTAAGACGCTGACATGTTCTCCAAAGAGACTGTGGAGAGTAAAGAGCCTTGTTCTAAGACACTGACATGTTCTCCAAAGAGACTGTGGAGAGTAAAGAGCCTTGTTCTAAGACGCTGACATGTTCTCCAAAGAGCCTTGTTCTAAGACGCTGACATGTTCTCCAAAGAGCCTTGTTCTAAGACGCTGACATGTTCTCCAAAGAGCCTTGTTCTAAGACACTGACATGTTCTCCAAAGAGCCTTGTTCTAAGACGCTGACATGTTCTCCAAAGAGACTGTGAACAGGGAGAGTAAAGAGCCTTGTTCTAAGACGCTGACATGTTCTCCAAAGAGACTGTGAACAGGGAGAGTAAAGAGCCTTGTTCTAAGACACTGACATGTTCTCCAAAGAGACTGTGAACTAGAGAGTAAAGAGCCTTGTTCTGAGACGCTGACATGTTCTCCAAAGAGACTGTGAACAGGGAGAGTAAAGAGCCTTGTTCTAAGACACTGACATGTTCTCCAAAGAGACTGTGAACAGGGAGAGTAAAGAGCCTTGTTCTAAGACGCTGACATGTTCTCCAAAGAGACTGTGAACTACAGGGAGAGTAAAGAGCCTTGTTCTAAGACAATGACATGTTCTCCAAAGAGACTGTGAACAGGGAGAGTAAAGAGCCTTGTTCTAAGACACTGACATGTTCTCCAAAGAGACTGTGAACTACAGGGAGAGTAAAGAGCCTTGTTCTAAGACGCTGACATGTTCTCCAAAGAGACTGTGAGGGAGAGTAAAGAGCCTTGTTCTAAGACACTGACATGTTCTCCAAAGAGACTGTGGAGAGTAAAGAGCCTTGTTCTAAGACGCTGACATGTTCTCCAAAGAGACAGGGAGAGTAAAGAGCCTTGTTCTAAGACGCTGACATGTTCTCCAAAGAGCCTTGTTCTAAGACGCTGACATGTTCTCCAAAGAGCCTTGTTCTAAGACGCTGACATGTTCTCCAAAGAGCCTTGTTCTAAGACGCTGACATGTTCTCCAAAGAGACTGTGGAGAGTAAAGAGCCTTGTTCTAAGACGCTGACATGTTCTCCAAAGAGACTGTGGAGAGTAAAGAGCCTTGTTCTAAGACGCTGACATGTTCTCCAAAGAGACAGGGAGAGTAAAGAGCCTTGTTCTAAGACGCTGACATGTTCTCCAAAGAGCCTTGTTCTAAGACACTGACATGTTCTCCAAAGAGCCTTGTTCTAAGACACTGACATGTTCTCCAAAGAGACTGTGAACAGGGAGAGTAAAGAGCCTTGTTCTAAGACGCTGACATGTTCTCCAAAGAGACTGTGAACAGGGAGAGTAAAGAGCCTTGTTCTAAGACACTGACATGTTCTCCAAAGAGACTGTGAGGGAGAGTAAAGAGCCTTGTTCTAAGACGCTGACATGTTCTCCAAAGAGACTGTGGAGAGTAAAGAGCCTTGTTCTAAGACACTGACATGTTCTCCAAAGAGACTGTGGAGAGTAAAGAGCCTTGTTCTAAGACGCTGACATGTTCTCCAAAGAGACTGTGGAGAGTAAAGAGCCTTGTTCTAAGACACTGACATGTTCTCCAAAGAGACTGTGGAGAGTAAAGAGCCTTGTTCTAAGACGCTGACATGTTCTCCAAAGAGCCTTGTTCTAAGACGCTGACATGTTCTCCAAAGAGACTCTGTGAACTTTGAGAATTTTCTTCTTAACCTCCTCTTTTCCTTCAGACGCTTTGGAAACTTATGGGACTGTCTCGTCCGCTCACTCAGACATGAAAATCCCCCCTCCCTTCTACTTGGCTTCCTAACGCAGCCCTGGGCTTATTTCTTAAAGGTTATGTGGTAAACTGTGCAGTGTTCCAAGTTCCAACTCAGCCAACACCAAAGATTTCTGAAAACGCAATAAGTGCACAGTTTTACTTGAGAAAGCTGCTTCCGCCATCTTTGTTCCATTCCAACGGAGTAGTAGAACACTCTAGTGCAGGGCTGTCTGTAAATGCTAAATAAAAATGGTGCGTTTATATAGTGCCTTTATCCAAGGCGCTTTACAGAGATTGTGCATTACATTCACCCATTCACACACACATTCATACACCGATGGCAGCGGAAACCATGCAAGTCACCAACTAGCACATCGGGAGCAATTAGGGGTTCAGTGTCTTGCTCAAGGACACTTGGACAGTAACTCTGGGGGAGCCCGGGTTTGAACTGGCAACCTTACAGCGGCAGCGGCAGCGGTGGCCGAACGGTTTGCGGAGCGTTCTTGTTATCGGAAGGTCGCCAGTTCGAATACCCGGACCGGCACGTTAAAATTACCACCGCTGAAGTGCCCTTGAGCAAGGCATTGAACCCCTACCATGAAATGTTCTATGAGCAGGGCCTGGCTGTAAACAAGCATTTCTCGAGCTTAGTCCATTCACCCTGGGTAAACAAAGAACTTTGCTTTTGCCTTGCGGTTACCATATCCAGGCACTCTACCCCTGAACCACCACCGCCCCTCTGTCACGCTCATTGGGCCAAATGTGACTTTATGCGGGCTGCACCACCACACGCACACACACACACGCACGCACGCACACGCAGACCTACTGTAAGTGTGAACAAACACGCATCATGACAGCTGTCACTGCCTTTGCTTTTTCAGCCTGCTGTCTCATATTTCTCTGCCTCGTCTAACGTTAAATTAAAGTATCCGGCAACACAAGAAACCTCGTGCCCAGAGACAATGCTATTTTGGTTTTGGGAGCCCAAGTACCATTTCTATTAATAACCCATTTGAAATGGAACATTATAGGCAGACATAAAATGTAGAATACTGTCCTGCTATGAATGCAAAACTCCTCTGCTCACGTCTCAGACTGTATCTATACTGTATACCTGTCTTCCAGTGTTGTTTTTGGCAGCAAATTTCGATTTTAGTTTAGTCATAGTCTTTGGACTGAAACTTAATTTAGTTGTAGTCACATTTTAGTCACCTGGAATGTCTTAGTGTTAGTCTAGTTTTAGTCGACTAAATGTCATAAGATTTTAGTCGACTAAATCTACAGTTGATTTAGTCGACTAAAATGTATTTTGGCGGGCCTTGATGCTGTCGTAATGAGTGTTGTTACACTTGCTGAAAATAGCCAATCTACAAGCTCACAACGCGTCGCGTTGTGACGTGTTGTGAGCTTGTAGATCGGCTATTCTCAGCATGCAACCAAGTGTAAAACGACTTGTACTGGATCTCTTGTCCACTAGTCCCTTTCTAACATTTTAGTCTAGTTTTTATTTGTCGACGAAATTGTCAGTATATTTAGTCTTAGTTTTAGTCATCGTAGCTTAGTTTTCATTTAGTTTCCATTAGTTTTTGTCGGTGAAAAAAGGTAGTCGACGAACATTTTTCGTCTTAGTTTCAGTCGACGAAAACAACTGCTGTCTTCCAACAATCCTCACCGGCGCTGAGCTTCTGTCAACAGTATAACTATATATAGAAGGCGGTTACGTTTTGGGTGTTATGCTTTAGCTGTTGGAAAATAGCCGATCTACAAGCTCATAGCGCGGCACCGAGTGCCGCGCTATGAGCTTGTAGATCTGCTATTTTTGAAAAAGTGTGGCACAAATCTTTGAAAATATATTCTTTCAGAGCGAATGTTTTCACTCAAATTGTGGCTTCCGGGGGCATCCCTGGAACAACATATTTTCAGATAGGGATCGTCGGCGGCCAAATACATATAATTCTGGGGGTCCTTGACATGAAATATTGAGCACCACTGATATAGAAACATGGGTATTTCAGAAAATTGTCACCATTTAGAAGACATTTTTTTAATTTCGATGTCAGGCCTAAATGGGTTAAGGCATAATACCACATGGGCTTTGACACCTGACAGTTGGTACCGGGTTCGATTCCTGAGCCTGACGGCAGATTTGATGC
>NC_136792.1:425347-430983 GCF_951216825.1 Electrona antarctica
GTCGAGGACCTCCCTAGGGAGGCGCCCGAGAGGCATCCTAACCAGATGCCCGAACCACCTCAGCTGAAGGAGCAGCGGTTCTAGACATGGCATTACAGGAAGCCACATCTGAGAACAGTCCTGGGATGATGCATCTTTCTAAAACGGTTAGTCCCAATACTTGATTCTGATTGGCTGGTTACCGTCACGTGACCGTTGTAAATTTCACCGATAACCCACACCTTCAATCACTTTATATCATTCCCAGCTGATTCCGCAGCTCTGTAGCTGTACTGGGGAAGGGGAGCGCTTGATTGCCTTATACAAACCCATGCTGTGCAGGCGTCTATAAGCACCTCCCGGCTTATATGATGTGTGTGGCTCCAGGCAGCCCCGTAAAGACATCAAGCGCTATTCTCCCGTCACATAGCCTATACTTGCCGAGCAAAACAAGGAAGTGATGTGGCTCGCTCTGGTGGCGCAAAGCGTAGCTACTTTTGTGAATTTAATAGTTTTATTAGGTTAATATTGCTATATGTTTGTAACCGTTTTAGAAAAGCAATAAGCCACTTGAGGCCCCAGCTTACCAGGTATTTTACAATGGCTGGGCGGGTAGAAGACCCCCCGCTGCGCGTCGGTTCTGCCTACGCCTCCCAGCCATTGTAAAATACCCGATAACCTGAGACCTCTCGTGGCTTATTGCTTTACTATAGAATCAGAGGCAGGTGGTTTCTTGACCAAAGTCAATGGGATCAATGTGTTGGATTTACATTATTGCTAATGGGTTTGTTCCACCAGATAAAACCTTTATAATTGAACACCCATTGTATGATTTATAAAGCTAATATGCAATCACCGGTCCGGGGAGTAAAGACTATAACATGAATTTGCGCTATAACAAAACTGTCAGAATGTCACGACCACGAAGGATTGTGTGTGATTGGCGCGTGATGACATGTAATGTCCGCATCAATATCTGTAGGCTAATTTATAGGCACATGTTGACAAACACATGTTTCCTAATGCCATGCTATATGTGTCTGTGTGTACCCCAAAGCCATGATTTCATTGGCTGAGCAATGTGTGTACCCCAAAGCCATGATTTCATTGGCTGAGCAATGTGTGCACCCCAAAGCCATGATTTCATTGGCTGAGCAATGTGTGTACCCCAAAGCCATGATTTCATTGGCTGAGCAATGTGTGTACCCCAAAGCCATGATTTCATTGGCTGAGCAATGTGTGCACCCCAAAGCCATGATTTCATTGGCTGAGCAATGTGTGTACCCCAAAGCCATGATTTAATTGGCTGAGCAATGTGTGCACCCCAAAGCCATGATTTCATTGGCTGAGCAATGTGTGTACCCCAAAGCCATGATTTCATTGGCTGAGCAATGTGTGTACCCCAAAGCCATGATTTCATTGGCTGAGCAATGTGTGTACCCCAAAGCCATGATTTCATTGGCTGAGCAATGTGTGTACCCCAAAGCCATGATTTCATTGGCTGAGCAATGTGTGCACCCCAAAGCCATGATTTCATTGGCTGATCAATGTGTGTACCCCAAAGCCATGATTTCATTGGCTGAGCAATGTGTGCACCCCAAAGCCATGATTTCATTGGCTGAGCAATGTGTGCACCCCAAAGCCATGATTTCATTGGCTGAGCAATGTGTGTACCCCAAAGCCATGATTTCATTGGCTGAGCAATGTGTGTACCCCAAAGCCATGATTTCATTGGCTGAGCAATGTGTGCACCCCAAAGCCATGATTTCATTGGCTGAGCAATGTGTGTACCCCAAAGCCATGATTTCATTGGCTGAGCAATGTGTGTACCCCAAAGCCATGATTTCATTGGCTGAGCAATGTGTGCACCCCAAAGCCATGATTTCATTGGCTGAGCAATGTGTGTACCCCAAAGCCATGATTTAATTGGCTGAGCAATGTGTGCACCCCAAAGCCATGATTTCATTGGCTGAGCAATGTGTGTACCCCAAAGCCATGATTTCATTGGCTGAGCAATGTGTGTACCCCAAAGCCATGATTTCATTGGCTGAGCAATGTGTGTACCCCAAAGCCATGATTTCATTGGCTGAGCAATGTGTGCACCCCAAAGCCATGATTTCATTGGCTGATCAATGTGTGTACCCCAAAGCCATGATTTCATTGGCTGAGCAATGTGTGCACCCCAAAGCCATGATTTCATTGGCTGAGCAATGTGTGCACCCCAAAGCCATGATTTCATTGGCTGAGCAATGTGTGTACCCCAAAGCCATGATTTCATTGGCTGAGCAATGTGTGTACCCCAAAGCCATGATTTCATTGGCTGAGCAATGTGTGCACCCCAAAGCCATGATTTCATTGGCTGAGCAATGTGTGCACCCCAAAGCCATGATTTCATTGGCTGAGCAATGTGTGCACCCCAAAGCCATGATTTCATTGGCTGAGCAATGTGTGCACCCCAAAGCCATGATTTCATTGGCTGAGCAATGTGTGTACCCCAAAGCCATGATTTCATTGGCTGAGCAATGTGTGTACCCCAAAGCCATGATTTCATTGGCTGAGCAATGTGTGCACCCCAAAGCCATGATTTCATTGGCTGAGCAATGTGTGCACCCCAAAGCCATGATTTCATTGGCTGAGCAATGTGTGCACCCCAAAGCCATGATTTCATTGGCTGAGCAATGTGTGCACCCCAAAGCCATGATTTCATTGGCTGAGCAATGTGTGTACCCCAAAGCCATGATTTCATTGGCTGAGCAATGTGTGTACCCCAAAGCCATGATTTCATTGGCTGAGCAATGTGTGTACCCCAAAGCCATGATTGCATTGGCTGAGCAATGTGTGTACCCCAAAGCCATGATTTCATTGGCTGAGCAATGTGTGTACCCCAAAGCCATGATTTCATTGGCTGAGCAATGTGTGCACCCCAAAGCCATGATTTCATTGGCTGAGCAATGTGTGCACCCCAAAGCCATGATTTCATTGGCTGAGCAATGTGTGCACCCCAAAGCCATGATTTCATTGGCTGAGCAATGTGTGCACCCCAAAGCCATGATTTCATTGGCTGAGCAATGTGTGTACCCCAAAGCCATGATTTAATTAATAATAATAAAACTCTGAGAGATGGAGAGCTAGGAAGTACAAAATGCTAACTGGTTTCCTGGTTTTGGGAGGGTCTACACACTTCACAACTGAGTCCATTAAGGGTGCTTCTCTTGGCCACTGGTAATGAATGGGTCACTTGAGCAATAGAGCATATTCACATGGCTGCCATTACAAAAGCAGGGTGGTAACGGGGTGGCATTCCATTAACCCCATACTGTAGTTTTGTCAACTTAAAAAAATTGGATCCAATTGGATTCAACGTCATTTTAAATTCCTTTTACCATCTATACATGCTCTCATTAAAATTAATAATGTATTTACTCCTTCTACCATAGACTCATAATTTAATGTAGTATGATGTGGGACTTATAGGTGCTTTAAGGACTTGTATAAGGACAATAATATATTCCATAGTTTTCCTTCCCTCTGAGCTTAATTCAATCTTTCCTGCATTGACAACTTCTTCAGATATCTCTAGTATTCGGTTCATTTCTACATCTTCCTAATAATCTAAAATGGGGGGGGGGGGAAACTGCTCCAAATGTTACCGACTGAGAATGCGGGTTTGTTTCAGACAGTTATGCATTTATCTCATCTCTTATAACTGACGTTAATACACAGCTATTACAAGTAAATTGGAAAGAGAATTGAGCACAGAGTTGACAGATAAGTGGTGGGCAGACACTTTGATCAAGTCAACTACCTCATGTACATGTCTCAGTCTAATTCAACTGAAAGTATAGGGCCTCCGTCACACATTTGAAACAGAGACAGAACACGTGTTCTGTCTCTGTTCTGGGGGAATCACGTGGTATTGACGAAACAACCTTGCTTGATGGGGGGGAGGGGGGCAGAACCGAGCCATCAAGCAAAACTGTTTCGTACTCTGTTTCAAATGAGACTGAGGCATCTTAGTAAAGCCAGGATGGCTGAAAGGGATCCTGAGGCCGACTCAAA
Source organism: Electrona antarctica (assembly GCF_951216825.1). Lineage (NCBI taxonomy): Eukaryota > Metazoa > Chordata > Actinopteri > Myctophiformes > Myctophidae > Electrona > Electrona antarctica. The sequence goes on from NC_136792.1 coordinate 429,386, forward strand.
GTGTGATCGCCGTGCCCAGACACAAGCACACCGCACACATACTGTATACAGTATAGTGTTGGTCTTGCCCGCACAGTTACAACGGTTTTGGTCACTTGTGTTTGACACACTGTCTGATGTTCTAGAACCCCACTTTGAATGTTATCAAGACGATATTATCAACATAATGTACACTGGGAGCCTACTGGCTGCGATTAGAAAATACAGAAGTCAAACTGACTTGTGGCCGGTTAGGACTAAGGCTGTACCTTAGCCCTTTTTTTAGGACTCGAACTTCGGCAGGAATTTTCGAGCGAACATCCGGACCATTTGTTTCTAATTAATAAAACAAAATAACCTTTGAGATATCCGTCTCGATCAGAGCGCAGCGCGTCTCCCCTGCTCTTTATCAATCTCTCTCGTCTCTCCCAACACACACACACACACACACACACACACACACCGTCAAGTGGCTCCGCGAAAACAGCTGATCTGCAAGCTCATGTGAGCTTGCTGGCAGGCAGCTAAAACAGCGTATATTGCTCGTTATTTGTCCCACCTGTGTATTCTCAGAAGCGCATTGAAGTGCTTAACAATGATCAGAGTTCCCTGCTTTTTGTGATGTGATGCTAGAGAGCATATGCTAATATATCATGGCTAAGAACGGTTCCCCCTGTCAGCGATCATGCTGGTGTGTGTGTGTGTGTGTGTGTGAGAGAGAGACACGTCAGACATTCCATTCAATGGAACTCTTTTGTTCTCACAGAACAAGGTGAGAAAGGTCAATCAACTCAGCTGCAGGCCAATCACCAAATTAAGAGATGCACGGGAGATGGGACAGCAGAACTAGGAGATATTTCTTTAAAAAACAGGAATGCACTAGAAACGTACTTTTTTCTCATATCGCATTCTCGCCGAGATATATTTTCGAGTTAATAAAAAAAGGGAAAAATAATAATATTTTGTATTTAATAAAAAAATAAAAAATAAATAAAACGAATGGTTCAAGCCCATTAATTAAGATTCGAGTGCCAACACTAACGAGCGAACATTCGAACCTTGAATGTTTGGGGACAGCCTTAGTTAGGACTGAAAGGTTAGGGCAGGGGGTCGGCAACCTTTTTGACATGAAGTGCCATGTTTTCATTTTCTTGATAATCAGCGTGCCGTATCAACATAAAGTTTAATTATGTCACCACATAAAAATGTAATATTTCCATCTGATGTTGATTGTCCATAGGCTGTACATAAGCTTTTTATGTGGCCTATTTTCTTTCACACAGACTCAGAGCCCAGAGTTTGAGTGAATGTAGAATTATGTGCAGGGTGTAATTTATATATAGATGTGAGGGGACTTCATTTCACAGACTAAACTTTTTTGAATACTTCTTAATATTAAAATAAAATATCTCTCTCACATTATGCCAGTGTGCCAGTGACCCCCACCCCCCCCCCCCCCCCCCCCCCCCCTGAGGTTGCCTACCCCTGGGTTAGGGGATTTACGTGGATGGTTAAAAGTTAACTGATATGAGGTTAGTGGATTCACGTGGTCGGTTAAGACTGAGGTTAGGATTAGGGTTAGAGTTAATGTTAGATTTAGTCGAACAACGCGACAACAC